>NC_027168.1:0-16588 GCF_001515625.1 Sinocyclocheilus rhinocerous | reverse complement strand
CCAGAAAATAGTTTAGTTTAGAATTCTGGCTTTGGGGGCCAGGGGTGAGAGTTAAAATCTCTCTTTTCTGGGCGCTAGGGAGGAGTTTAACCTCCGATCTTCGGATTACAAGACCGATACTTTTAGATTAAGCTACTAGGGCAAGCTAGTTGTAGTGCTTTATTTTCTAATCATCCCGTTAGTGGTATGAGAATGAGGAATAGTGCGAAATATAATACGGATGCGATTTGTCCAATGATGATGAATGGGTGTTCTACTGGTATGCCTCCAATCCATGTTAAGATAACTATGTCTGCTACTAGACTTCAGAATAGGAACTGGGTAATTGGGCGGAATGTTAGTCCTCGTTGCTTTGAGGTGTGTAATAGTGGCACGAGTATTAATACTAGGATAGAAAATAGCAGTGCAAGGACACCTCCGAGTTTGTTTGGAATTGATCGTAGAATGGCATAGGCAAATAAGAAGTATCATTCTGGTTTAATGTGTGGGGGGGTAACTAAAGGGTTGGCGGGGGTGAAGTTTTCTGGGTCCCCTAGTATATTAGGGGAAAATAACGCTAGTAGTGTTAGAGCTAATAACATGATTACGAATCCCAGGAGATCTTTATACGTGAAATATGGGTGGAAAGAAATTTTGTCTGCATCTGAGTTTAGTCCTATTGGGTTGTTTGATCCTGTTTCGTGGAGGAATAGGAGGTGGAGGATGGTTGCAGCGGCAATAATAAATGGTAATAGGAAGTGGAATGCGAAGAATCGTGTTAGTGTTGCGTTATCTACTGAAAATCCGCCTCAGATTCATTGGACTAGCATATTTCCTATATATGGCACGGCGGATAGGAGGTTTGTGATTACTGTGGCCCCTCAGAAAGATATTTGTCCTCATGGTAGTACATAGCCGACAAAGGCTGTTATTATAACTAGCAGTAGAAGGACTACGCCGATGTTTCAGGTTTCTTTATAAAGATATGATCCGTAATATAGGCCTCGGGCAATGTGTATATAAATGCAAATGAAGAAGAATGATGCTCCGTTGGCGTGGATGTTTCGGATTAGTCAGCCGTAGTTGACATCTCGGCAAATGTGGGTTACTGATGAGAATGCAGTTGAAATATCCGAGGTGTAATGTATGGCTAGGAATAGGCCGGTTAGAATTTGGGTAATTAGGCATAATCCTAGTAGGGACCCAAAGTTTCATCATGTTGAAATGTTGGATGGTGCTGGTAGGTCAACTAATGCGCTGTTGGCTATTTTAATAAGGGGGTGTGTTTTTCGTAGGCTTGTCATTAATGGTTCTTGTAGTTGAATAACAACGATGGTTCTTCAAGTCATTGGTCTCGGTTAAAGTCTGAGCAAGAATTATGACCTATTTTATGTTTTTATTACTAATAGCTTTGGTTGTGGGTTTAGTTGCTGTTGCTTCTAATCCTACGCCTTATTTCGCTGCTCTTGGTTTGGTGGTTGCAGCTGGGGTTGGGTGTGGGATTTTGGTTGGCCATGGGGGTTCTTTTTTATCATTAGTTCTTTTTTTAATTTATTTAGGGGGGATGCTTGTGGTTTTTGCTTATTCGGCAGCTTTGGCTGCTGAGCCTTTTCCAGAGGCTTGGGGCAGTCGTTCTGTATTAGTGTATGTCTTGGTTTATTTATTAGGGGTTGGTTTAGTGGCGGGGTTTTTCTGAGGGGGCTGATATGAGGGTTCGTGGGTGATTGTGGATGGGCTGAAGGAGTTCTCTGTTTTGCGTGGCGATATCAGTGGTGTGGCTGTGATGTATTCGTCTGGTGGGGGTATATTAGTTATTTGTGCTTGGGTGTTGCTTTTGACTTTGCTTGTTGTTTTAGAGCTTACCCGTGGTTTAGGTCGTGGGGCTCTTCGTGCGGTTTAAAGGAGAATTGGAATGATGGCCAAGATTAGGGTTAGAAGGAATATGGTTAGGTATGTCTTGATTATTCCTCGTGTAATGTCGTTTATAGTCTTTGCTATGGTTGTTTGTGTTAGTGCCAGGCCTTTTGGCCCGATGGTTTCGAGTCATGTTTTGTCGAGTTGGGTGGCGGCGGATTGTCCTAGGGTAAGTTTAAGTTTTGGAAGGAGGCGGTGAATAGTTGTTGGGAAGAACCCTAATATATTTGAGAAGTGGTGTGTGGGGGTTACTGGGATGATTTTTACTTGTTTGCTTGTTATATTAGCTAGTTCTGTGGCCACGAGTAGGCCTGTAATTGTTACTACAAGAGCTGCTATTTTTAGGGTGGTTGGTATTGTTATGACTGGTGTTTTTATTGGCAGGAAGTTCTGTGTGATGAGGAGTCCTGCAATAATGCTTCCTCAGGCAAGTCGTTTAATAGAGTTAATCACTAGTGGGTTATTTTCGTTAATTGGGGATAGTGGTAGGAATCGTGGGGTTCCCATAATTACAAAGTATACTAGCCGGAAGCTATATACTGCGGTGAATGATGTGGCAATTAGTGTTAGGGTTAGGGCTCAGGCGTTTAGATAAGAGGTGTTTAGGGCTTCAATAATTGCATCTTTTGAGAAGAACCCTGCCAGGAAGGGGGTTCCTGTTAGGGCAAGGCTGCCAATTGTAAAGTAAGTTGAGGTGGCAGGTATAATATTGAACAGGCCTCCTATTTTTCGGATGTCTTGTTCATCGTTTAGGCTGTGAATAATTGAGCCAGAGCATAGGAATAGCATGGCTTTGAAGAAAGCGTGGGTGCAAATGTGTAGGAACGCTAGTTGTGGTTGATTTAATCCAATTGTAACTATTATTAGTCCAAGTTGGCTTGATGTTGAGAAAGCTACAATTTTTTTGATATCATTTTGGGTTAAAGCACAAGTGGCTGTAAATAATGAGGTTAATGCTCCAAGGCAGAGGCAGATTGTTAGGGCCAGCTGATTATTTTCTATAAGCGGGTGAAGGCGGATTAGTAGAAAAATCCCTGCAACAACTATAGTACTAGAATGGAGTAGGGCAGACACTGGTGTAGGGCCCTCCATGGCGGACGGTAGCCATGGGTGGAGGCCGAACTGGGCTGATTTTCCTGTTGCTGCTAAGGCAAGTCCTAGTAAGGGGACTGTTATGTCGAAGCTTTTTGATAAAACAAAGATTTGTTGAATTTCTCAGGAATTGAGGTTTATTGCAAATCAAGCTATGGTTATAATTAGTCCGATATCCCCTACTCGATTATAAATTACAGCCTGAAGAGCTGCTGTGTTAGCGTCTGCTCGTCCATGTCATCATCCAATTAGCAGGAATGATATAATCCCCACCCCCTCTCAGCCAATAAATAGTTGAAATATATTGTTGGCTGTGACTAAGATGATTATGGCTACTAGGAATGTGAGTAAGTATTTAAAGAACCGGTCAATATAGGGGTCAGAGTGTATATATCATAGTGCAAATTCTAGGATTGATCAGGTAACATATAGGGCAACTGGGACAAAAATTAAGGAGTAGTGGTCGAATTTAAAGCTAATATTGATGTCAAATGTTTGAGTATTTATCCATTGTCAATTTGTAATAATGCCCTCTGTTTTCAGATTTAGGAAAATTATAAGTGGTAACAGGCTGACGAAGAATGCGGAACTAACGGCAGTTTTGGTTATTTTTGCTATGTTGAGTTCTTGTTGACTAGGGCTTAGTGTGGTGAGTAGTGGGTATATTAAAATAAAGAAGATTAGAAGAAGAGATGAGTGTATAATTAGTGTCATTTTAGCTTTCACTTGGATTTGCACCAAGAGTTTTTGGTTCCTAAGACCAACGGATGGGCTGTTATCCTTTGAAAGCGCAAGGAAGCCGTGGATTTTAACTACGGAGTGTAAGGATTAGCAGTGCTTACTATTTTCTGATTCTTCCTTGGTGAGTAAGGAGGTTTTAACTCCTATCTTTAGAATCACAATCTAATGTTTTGGTTGAAACTATACTTACAGTAACACCATCCTCACATGAGTTCTGGTTTTGTCACTAGTAGGATGACGGGGATTAGGTGTAGGGTTATTAGCAGGTGTTCTCGGGTGTGGAAGGGTTGAAGCCCTATAATATGTTTGGGTGTTGGGCCCCGTTGTGATATAAGAAATATATATAGAGAATAACCAGCTGTGATTAATGTTCCTAGGCCAGTAAGTAAGATGGTTCATGGGGATCAGCTGAATAGTGTTGTGATAATTATGAGCTCTCCTATTAGGTTAGGTAGTGGGGGGAGTGCTAAGTTGGCTAGATTGGCGGTGAATCATCATGCTGCGGTTAGTGGAAAAATTACTTGCAGCCCTCGGGCGAGTATTATCGTTCGGCTGTGGGTTCGCTCATAGGCTGTGTTGGCTAAGCAAAATAGTGCTGAGGATACTAGTCCGTGGGCAATTATTAAAATAATTGCTCCTGAGAATCCTCATGGGGTTTGAATTAGGATTCCCCCTGTCACTAGTCCTATGTGGCTTACAGATGAGTAGGCAATTAGTGATTTTAGGTCTGTTTGTCGAAGGCAAATTAATCCGGTTATAATAATACCTCAGAGGGCTAGGATAATGAATGGGTAGGCTAGCTCTTTTGATAGAGGATCTAGTATTACTATTATGCGTATCATTCCATATCCGCCAAGTTTTAGTAGGACTGCTGCTAGCACTATTGATCCTGCTACAGGGGCTTCTACATGTGCTTTGGGTAGCCATAGGTGAACCCCGTATAATGGTATTTTAACTAAAAATGCGATCAGGCAGCCAGCTCATCAAATTATATGGCCTCAAGAGTTGAGTTGAAGAGGTTGTGAGTATTGGAGTACTAATATTGATAGTGTACCTGTAGATTGTTGAAGAAGAAGTAGGGCAACTAGAAGTGGGAGTGACCCTGCTAGAGTGTAGAATAGGAAGTAGGTTCCTGCATTAAGTCGTTCGGTTTGATTTCCTCAACGGGTAATAATGATAAGGGTTGGGATAAGTGTAGCTTCAAATATAATGTAAAATATAATGATTTCTGTGGCACCGAATGCTATAATTAGAAAGGTTTGTAGTGAGGCGAGAAGTGTAATATAAGAGCGTTGTCGACTAATTGGCTCGGGGCTAATATGGTTTTGGCTGGCTAGAATTATAAGTGGAAGTAATCAGCATGTTAGCACTAAAAGGGGGGTTGATAATGGGTCTGTGGCTAGATATATATTAGAGGAGGTTCATCCGGCTTCTGAGGTTCATTTTAATCATATTAGGCTAATGGAGGCAATTAGGAGGCTGTGTGCGGTTGTGGTTGTTCATAGTCATTTAGGGGAGGCTAATCAAATTGTTGGGAATAACATGATTGTGGGGATTAGTACTTTTAGCATTGTAGGAGGTTAAGGTTTTGTAGTCGGTCAGTTCCATGAGTGCGGGCAGTAGCAACTAGTAGTGCTAGGCCAGTGCTTGCTTCACAGGCAGAGAAGGCTAGTAGTAATATAGGAGCTGTTGAGAATGCTGTTGATTCGAATTGCAGCGTTCATAGGGCTAGTGCGATAAATAGGGATAATATTATTCCTTCTAGGCATAGGAGTGCGGAGAGTAGGTGGGTTCGGTGAAATGCTAGTCCTATTAAACCTAAAATAAATGCTGAACTAAAGCTGAAATGTACGGGTGTCATAAGGGGGTCGTGGATTTAAACCACGGCTTTCTGAGTCGAAGTCAGAGGTCTTGTTTTGGACTAGCCCCCTATTCTGCTCACTCTAGGCCGCCTTGGGTTCATTCGTAGATTAGTCCCAGTGTTAGTAAAATTAGGACTGTTGTGGCCCAGAAGAGTGTTTCGGTGGGGTTATGGAGCTGGTCTCCTCAGGGTAGTGGGAGGAGGAGGGCAATTTCTAGGTCAAAGAGGAGGAATAGAATTGCTACTAGAAAGAAGCGTAGGGAAAATGGTAGTCGGGCGGAGCCTAGGGGGTCAAATCCGCACTCGTATGGTGATAATTTTTCTGCGTCGGGGCTTATTTGTGGAAGTCAAAAAGATACAGCCGCTAGGATTAAGGATAGGGTTGTTGTAATAATTAAAATAGTTATAATTAAATTCATTATCTTTCCTTGGGGTTTAACCAAGACTGTGTGATTGGAAGTCACTTGTACTAACTTTAATACTAGGAAGATTATGAGCCTCATCAATAGATAGATACGTAGAGGAACAGTCATACTACGTCAACAAAGTGTCAGTATCAGGCAGCGGCTTCAAAGCCGAAGTGGTGTTCAGATGTAAAGTGGTATTGGATTTGGCGTAGGAGGCATACTGCTAGGAAGGTTGATCCAATAATAACGTGTAGCCCATGGAAGCCCGTGGCTACAAAGAATGTTGAACCATAGACTCCGTCTGCGATTGTAAATGGTGCTTCGTAATATTCCATGGCTTGTAGTGCGGTGAAATAAAGCCCTAATAGAATGGTTAGTGTTAGGGATTGAATAGCTTGTTTTCGTTCTCCCTCTATAATGCTGTGGTGGGTTCATGTTACTGTGACGCCTGATGCTAACAGTACGGCTGTGTTGAGGAGTGGGACCTCAAATGGGTCTAGTGGGGTAATTCCCGTGGGGGGTCAGCAACCTCCTAACTCTGGGGTGGGTGCCAGGCTTGAGTGGTAAAAGGCTCAGAAGAACCCTAAGAAGAAGAATACCTCTGAGGTAATAAATAGAATTATTCCATATCGTAGTCCTTTTTGTACTGGTGGTGTGTGGTGGCCTTGAAAGGTCCCCTCTCGAATAATGTCACGTCATCATTGGTGTATGGTGAGAAGTAGGAGGATTAATCCTAAGGTTATTAGTGTTGTTGAGTGGAAGTGGAATCAGACTGCTAGGCCGGATGTTATTAGTAAGGCAGCGATAGCTCCGGTCAGTGGTCATGGGCTTGGGTCAACTATGTGGTAGGCATGTGCTTGGTGGGCCATTAAACGTTTTCTTGTAAATATAGGCTTAAAAGAAGTACAAATACATAAGCTTGGATTATTGCTACTGCAATTTCTAATAGTGTAAGCAGAAAGAGTACAGTAGCGGTTAGAATTGCTACTGTTGGTATTATTGGTAGAAGGACAAATACAGCTGTGGCGATAAGTTGAATTAGGAGGTGGCCTGCGGTTAGGTTGGCTGTAAGTCGGACCCCCAGGGCCAATGGTCGGATAAATAAGCTAATTGTTTCGATAATAATTAATACAGGGATTAGTAAGATGGGTGTTCCTTCTGGTAATAAGTGTCCTAAAGCGACTGTTGGTTGGTTTCGTATTCCAATAATTACTGTGGCAAGTCATAGTGGCACGGCAAATCCTATATTAAAGGATAGTTGTGTTGTGGGTGTGAAGGTATAGGGTAATAGGCCAAGCATATTAATTGTGATTAAGAAAATTATTAATGAGGCTAACAATAATGCTCATTTATGTCCTCCTATGTTTAGTGGTAGTATTAGTTGATTAGTAAATCGATTAATAAATCATCCTTGGATTGTGGTGAGTCGATTGTTAACTCATCGAGATGAGGGGGTCGGATAAAGTACTCAGGGTAGTGCGATTGCGATGGCAATTAGTGGAATCCCTAGATATGTTGGGCTTGCAAATTGGTCAAAGAAGCTTATTATCATGGTCAGTGTCAGGACCCAGTTTTGTGTTTTTTAGCGCTTACTGAGGTTGGTTTATTTGGTGAAATGTGATTTAAGATTTTGGTTGGGATAATGGCTAGGAAAAGTAATCATGCGTATACTAGAATTATGAATCAAGGGCCGGGGTTTAATTGTGGCATTTCACTAAGGGTGGTCGGGAATCACCAACTTTTGGCTTAAAAGGCCAATGCTTTGTCCGATATTTAGCTTCTTAGCGAGGCGTCTTCTAGTATTAATGAGGATCAGTTTTCGAAGTGTTCTAGTGGTACTGCTTCAACCACAATTGGCATAAAGCTGTGATTAGCCCCGCAGATTTCAGAGCATTGTCCATAGAATAATCCTGGACGTGAGGCAATAAAGGCGGTTTGATTTAGTCGTCCTGGGACTGCATCTATTTTTATGCCAAGGGATGGAACGGCTCAAGAATGTAGTACGTCTTCAGCGGATACTAGGATACGGATTGGGGACTCTATTGGGACAACTATTCGGTGGTCCGTTTCCAGGAGTCGGAATTGACCGGGGGCGAGGTCTTGGGTTGGTACTATGTAAGAGTCAAACCCCAGATCTTCATAATCTGTATATTCATAGCTTCAGTATCATTGATGTCCTATTGCTTTAATTGTTAAGTGGGGGTCGTTGATCTCGTCCATGAGGTATAGAATGCGTAGAGAGGGGAGGGCAATAAGCACTAAAATGACGGCTGGTAAAATAGTTCATACGATTTCGATTTCTTGGGAGTCTAAGATGTACTTGTTAGTAAGTTTGGTTGATACCATTGCAATAATAATATACAATACTAAGGTGCTAATTAGGAACACAATTATTAATGCGTGGTCGTGGAAGTGAAGAAGTTCTTCTATAACGGGGGATGCTGCGTCTTGAAATCCTAGTTGTGTTGGGTGTGCCATTAAGTTTCAGGCTTAAGACATGCGGGGGTTTAACCTACAATTTCACCTTGACAAGGTGGTGTAATTTACATTTTACTAATGTCTTTAAAAGGAAGTGACAGAGTGGTTATGTGGTTGGCTTGAAACCAGCATATGGGGGTTCAATTCCTCCCTTTCTCGTTAATTTGATTGAATTTGGACAAATGCTGGTTCCTCATACGTATGATATGGAGGGGGGCAGCCGTGGAGTCATTCTACATTTGTTATTGTTAGTTCTACAGATAGTACCTCCCGTTTAGCGGCGAAGGCTTCTCATAGAATAAATAGGAATATAATAACCGCCACTAGAGAAATTAGTGATCCAATGGATGATACTGTATTTCATAAGGCGTAGGCGTCTGGGTAGTCAGAATATCGTCGTGGCATGCCCGCTAGGCCTAGGAAGTGTTGTGGGAAGAATGTTAGGTTAACTCCGATAAACATAACTGCAAAGTGGATTTTTGTTCATGTGCTGTGGAGGGTGTATCCGGCTAGTAGGGGGAATCAGTGTACGAAGGCTGCTATAATAGCAAATACAGCGCCTATTGATAGTACATAGTGGAAATGTGCTACTACGTAATAAGTATCATGAAGGACAATGTCTAGTGATGAGTTGGATAGGACGATTCCTGTGAGCCCGCCTACTGTAAATAGGAAAATGAACCCCAGAGCCCATAGTATGGGTGTTTCTCATTTGATCGACCCCCCGTGAAGTGTGGCTAATCAGCTGAATACTTTTACACCTGTTGGGATGGCAATAATTATTGTTGCAGATGTAAAGTATGCACGAGTGTCTACGTCCATACCGACGGTGAATATGTGGTGGGCTCATACAATAAACCCTAGAAGGCCGATGGCCATTATTGCTCACACCATACCTATATAACCAAACGGTTCTTTTTTACCTGAGTAGTAGGCTACAACATGGGAGATGATTCCAAATCCTGGAAGGATAAGAATGTAGACTTCTGGGTGACCAAAGAATCAGAATAGGTGTTGGTAAAGGATTGGGTCTCCTCCGCCTGCTGGGTCAAAGAATGTGGTGTTGAGGTTTCGATCTGTTAGTAGTATTGTAATCCCGGCAGCTAAAACAGGCAGTGATAAGAGGAGTAGGACGGCGGTTACAAGTACGGATCAGACGAACAGGGGTGTTTGATACTGAGAGATGGCTGGGGGCTTCATGTTAATGGTTGTGGTGATGAAGTTAATTGCCCCCAGGATTGATGAAACACCTGCTAGGTGAAGTGAAAAAATTGTTAGGTCTACTGATGCTCCTGCGTGGGCTAGATTTCCTGCAAGGGGCGGATATACTGTTCACCCTGTTCCGGCCCCAGCTTCAACACCAGAAGAGGCTAATAGCAGCAGGAATGATGGGGGTAATAATCAGAAACTTATGTTATTTATTCGTGGGAATGCTATGTCTGGGGCTCCGATTATTAGTGGTACAAGTCAGTTTCCAAATCCCCCAATAAGAACGGGTATTACTATAAAGAAGATTATTACGAAGGCGTGGGCAGTGACGATAACGTTATAAATTTGGTCATCACCTAGAAGTGACCCGGGTTGGCTAAGCTCAGCTCGAATAAGAAGGCTTAAGGCGGTTCCCACTATTCCGGCTCAGGCACCAAATACGAGATAAAGGGTACCAATGTCTTTGTGGTTGGTAGAGAAGAATCAGCGCGTGATTGCCACAGGTAGGGTAGCCGAGCGTTTAGGCGGTGGGTTGTAGCCCCGAAGATAGAGGTTTAAGTCCTTTTCCTATCAGCCTCGTGGTGAAGAACACATTGGATTGCAAATTCAAAGATGCAGATTAATACTCTGCCGGGGCTTTCCCCGCCTTACTGACTAGGCGGCGGGGAAAGTAGATGGATGCTCGCTGGCTTGAGCGCTTAGCTGTTAACTAAGAGTTTGTAGGATCGAGGCCTTCCCGTCTAGTAGGGCTTTAGCTTAATAAAAGTGCCTGGTTTGCAGTCAGGAGATGCGAGTTAGTTTCTTGTAGGCCTTAATCAGGGACTAGAAGATTTTCACTTCTACTTAGAGCTTTGAAGGCTCTTGGTCTTAATGTTATCCTAAGTTCCTAGGTGATTAGTATTAGAATGGTTGGGGTTATTGGTAATAACCCCAGGGCGGCTGTGGTAAATAGGGCTAGAGATAAAGAGGTTTGGGTTATTTGAGTTCGTCAGGGGGTGGTTGAGTTGATTATGTTGGGGGAAATGGTTAGTGTTATTGCGTAACATAGTCGTAAGTAGAAGTATAGGCTGATTAAGGTGGCTAGGGCTATGGCTGTGGCGGTGAGGGGGAGGTCTTGTTTTGTTAGTTCTTGTAAGATTAGTCATTTTGGTATAAATCCTGTGAGTGGTGGTAGGCCTCCTAGTGAGAGTAAGACTAGGGCAGTTGTTGATGCCAGGATGGGGCTTTTTGATCAGGTTGTTGCTAGTGTGTTGATTTTGGTTGTTAATAATATTTTTAGGGTTAGGAATGCTGCGGAGGTTATGATAATATATGTTCCTAGTGCAACTAAGGTGAGTTGGGGGGCGTACTGGATTACAATAATTATTCATCCTATATGTGCGATTGAAGAATAGGCTAGAATTTTCCGTAGCTGGGTTTGGTTTAGCCCTCCTCAGCCCCCGACCAGTGTGGATGTAATTCCTAGTAGTGTTAGTAGTGATGGGTCGATAGTTTGTGCTGTTTGGATAATAAGTGCGAATGGGGCGAGTTTTTGTCAGGTAGATAGGATGAGCCCTGTTAATAGATCTAATCCTTGTAGCACTTCTGGTATTCAGAAATGTATTGGTGCGAGTCCAATTTTAAGTGCTAGGGCTGCTATAAATATTGTGCTGGCGATGGGATTTGATAGGTTGTTGATGCTTCATTCTCCGGTTATTCAGGCATTTGTTGTGCTTGCAAATAGGATTATTGCTGCTGCGGTGGCCTGGGTTAGGAAGTATTTTGTAGTTGCTTCTACTGCACGGGGGTGGTGGTGTTGTGCTATTAAGGGGGTGATTGCTAGTGTATTGATTTCTAGGCCTATTCAAGCTAGGAGTCAGTGAGAGCTAGCAAAGGTTAGGGTGGTTCCTAGTCCTAGACTAGATAGTAGGACTGCAAGTACGTATGGGTTCATTGGCGGAGGAGGGATTTTAACCGTCATGTTCGGGGTATGGGCCCGAAAGCTTAATTGGCTGACCCCGCCTTAGAAAGTGGTGTAAGGGAAGCACCTGGAGTTTTGATCTCTTGAGTATGGGTTCAATTCCCTTCTTTCTAGGAACTGAGGGGATTTTAACCTCTGTAATTCACTCTATCAAAGTGGTCCTTGGGTGCTCAGGCACAGTTCCTTGGTTATAGTTGTGGGGGGAGTCCTGCTAGTGCAATCGGTAGGGCGGTGTGTCATAATACGAAGGCTAGTGTAAGGGGAAGGAAGTTTTTTCATGCTAGGTGTATTAGTTGATCGTATCGGAATCGCGGGTATGAGGCCCGCACTCATAGGAATATAATGGACAGTAACGCGGCTTTAATTATAAGGTTGATTGTTGTGAGCTCTGGAATGCTTGGAATGTGCGAGGCCCCTAAAAATAGGACAGCTGATAGGGTATTTATTAGAAGGATGTTGGCGTATTCGGCTAGGAAGAATAGTGCGAAGGGGCCCCCTGCGTATTCTACATTGAAACCGGACACTAGTTCTGATTCTCCTTCTGTTAGGTCGAATGGTGTTCGGTTTGTTTCGGCTAGTGTTGAGATATATCATATCGCGGCTAAAGGCCAGGCGGGGATAAGTAGTCAAATACTTTCTTGGGTGATGTTGAATGTTTGTAGGGTGTACCCCCCTGAAAAAATAATTACAGACAGGAGAATTAGTCCGAGACTGACTTCATATGAAATTGTTTGAGCTACGGCTCGTAAAGCGCCAATTAGTGCGTATTTTGAATTTGAGGCTCAACCTGACCCTAAAATTGAGTATACTGCAAGGCTTGATAGGGCTAAGATAAACAGAATTCCTAGGTTTAGGTCAGTTACTGGGTGAGGTATGGGTATAGGTGCTCATAGGGTTATGGCTAGGGTTAGTGCAAGTACTGGGGTGGTTAAAAATAGGAATGGGGATGATGTAGATGGGCGGACGGGCTCTTTGGTAAAGAGTTTTAGTCCGTCGGCAATGGGTTGTAGTAGTCCGTAAGGGCCTACTACGTTTGGTCCTTTTCGTAATTGCATATATCCTAGTACTTTTCGTTCAATGAGTGTTAGGAAGGCTACTGCTAGGAGTACTGGTACAATGTAGGCTAAGGGGTTGATTAAGTGGGTGATTAGGGTGTTTAACATAAACTGGGGAGAGGATTTGAACCTCTGGTTAAAAGGGCTTAGGCCTTTCGCAATTTACCATGCTCTGCCACCCCAGTATGTCCTTATTTTGGCCAGCTGGGGTTTTGGCCCCCCTTTATTTTATTTATTTGTTTTCATAAATTGGGGTGGGGCGTGCTTTAAGTATGGGCCCCTCTTTTCCGATCCTTTCGTACTAGGAAAAGTGGCGTTACAGATAGAAACTGACCTGGATTGCTCCGGTCTGAACTCAGATCACGTAGGACTTTAATCGTTGAACAAACGAACCCTTAATAGCGGCTGCACCATTAGGATGTCCTGATCCAACATCGAGGTCGTAAACCCCCTCGTCGATATGGACTCTGGGAGAGGATTGCGCTGTTATCCCTAGGGTAACTTGGTTCATTGATCGGTTTAATATTGGCCGGATCATGCTTGGTCAGATATTCTGTGGCTTAGAGATGTCTCTCTTGGTTTTAGGAGGTTCTCCCAGTCCATTTGGAGGCTTTTTTTTCCTCCGTGGTCGCCCCAACCGAAGGTAAAATCTCATGTTCACAAAGTTTTTACTTTTTATTGAGTTGCTTTACGTGATTGAGTTTTGTACCTTAAGCTCCAAAGGGTCTTCTCGTCTTGTATTATTATACCCGCTTCTGCACGGGTAGATCAATTTCACTGACTTGAAAAGGGAGACAGTTAAGCCCTCGTTTGGCCATTCATACAGGTCTTTATTTAAAAGACAAGTGATTGCGCTACCTTTGCACGGTTAAAATACCGCGGCCGTTGAACTTGTGGTCACTGGGCAGGCTGGACCTCCTATACTTGGTTGTGTTGCAGGAGGCGATGTTTTTGGTAAACAGGCGAGGCTTGTGTTTGCCGAGTTCCTTCCTTTTCTTTTAGTCTTTCCTTTGATAGCACTCCAGTGTGGGGGTAACGATAGTTCAGTGTGGGTTTTTCTTGATTTTTTTTGTAATTCACATTGCTCTCTGGGGTTGAGTTCGTTAGTTGCCAATGGTTAGTCCGGTTTGGCTTACACTTGTGCTTGGAGAAGGGCGGGCCTTCTTGTTACTCATTTTAGCATAATCTCTTCCATGTGGGCATGGGTTGGCCTAATAATATTTAGGGGAATAAGATTTTTTATCAGGATAATAAACTTTTATCTGTCTGAGCTTTAACGCTTTCTGTTTAGGTGGCTGCTTTTAGGCCCACTAGAACAGTATGTTTTATATATTATGATCTTTATCCTCCTGGAAAGGTTGTGTCCTTTGTTAAAGGGGCTGTACCCCCTTTAACTAACTCTCGTATGTCTCTCTTAGGGTCTTGTTCATGTTTATTTGATTTGGGGAATACGAGGCTGAACTTCTATTCATTTCTTGGGCAACCAGCTATCACCAGGTTCGGTAGGTCTGTCACTTCTACCCGGAGCTCTTCCCACTCTTTTGCCACAGAGACGGGTTGGCCCTAATAGGCTGTCTCGGGGTAGCTCACCTGGTTTCGGGGTTTCAAACTAAAGGTCTCTTTGCTTGGGTATACTGGCTAAATCATGATGCGAAAGGTACGAGTTTTAATCTTTGCTTTTTAGTGCTTATATGGGTTGTTTCATTTCTCTTTCAGCCTTCCCTTGCGGTACTATTTCTATTGCTTTGTAGAACCTTTTCTGTCTCCCATACTCAGGTAAAAGAATGGTTTAGTTTTTGGTATTGGGCTTATTTTATTTTATTTATATTGTTTGGTTATTAAGTAGTTAAGCTAGCTGTTTGGCTCAGGGCGATCCAGTTTGCATGGATGTCTTCTCGGTGTAAGTGAGATGCTTAACTGACTCAGCCACGCCTTGGGTTTGATCCAAGTGCACCTTCCGGTACACTTACCGTGTTACGACTTGTCTCCCCTTGTCGGTGCTATTATGTTAGGTATTTTTGGTGCGTTTTGACGGGGGAGAGTGACGGGCGGTGTGTACGCGTCTCAGAGCCGGGTTCAAAGGGACACTCTGTTTCCTTTTTACTACTAAATCCTCCTTCAAGCACTGTTTCATGGTGCATGTTCGTAATATTCTATATTAGAAAATGTAGCCCATTTCTTCCCACTTCATGCGCTACACCTCGACCTGACGTATTGGGTTGTGCCCATTTTGCTTACTTTTATTACCTTCATAGGGTAAGCTGACGACGGCGGTATATAGGCTGGGGTGGCTAGAAGTGGTGAGGTTAGACGGGGGTTATCGGTTCTAGAACAGGCTCCTCTAGGGGGGTCTGAGACACCGTCAGGTCCTTTGGGTTTTAAGCTAATGCTCGTAGTACCCTGGCGGGCATCTAATTGTAACTGGATGCCTAGGTTTACGGCTGGGCATAGTGGGGTATCTAATCCCAGTTTGTTTCCCAGCTTTCGTGGGGTCAGGTGAATTTATTAAAGCTACTTTCGTGTTAGGGCCTCGGACACCTAGAAGCGTATGACAGCCAAGGGGTCATTTGGCTTTATTTTTGTCTATCCTTAACCACCCTTTACGCCGTTGTAGTATCAACTAGGGCCTCTCGTCTAACCGCGGTGGCTGGCACGAGTTTTACCGGCCCTCTTAACACTAACTGAGTCAAGTTTTCACTTATGGCTTAATGTTTATCACTGCTGAATTCCCTTGGGGGTGTGGCTTGGCTAGGCGTCTTGGGCTAACGTTTGTGCCTGATGCCCGCTCCTCGTCCCCGGGCAGGGGATTGAGGGCATATTCACTGGGTTGCGGAGACTTGCATGTGTAAGTTGAGTTAGAGCTGATAATAAGGTCGGGACCATGCCTTTATGCATGCGGAGTTTTTTAGGACCCATCTTAGCATCTTCAGTGCTATGCTTTGTATTAAGCTACGCTAGCTGCTTAATAATATTAGAATATTTAGTGCCGGGCTATTTTTGTAAAATTTTTAGTAGGGGTTGTTAGGCTGGTGGTGAGTTGTTACAATAAAAATTGGTGCATATATATATATATATATATATATATAATGGGATGCCAATTTACACCACAACTCGTTGGCTGATACGTTCTTGAGTCCTTCTTGCTTTTGGGGTTTGACAAGAATAACAGGATTCGCTGAGCGTAGGGGGGTAGGGGGGTTTGTCGCGCAAAAACCAAAGGGGACACTATGTAAGGATAAGTTGAACAATAGACATACATGTTATGCACTTGAGATAATAGAATGTAATTCTTAAATTATGTCTTATAATAATTAATTTATATTGTCACTTACAAGGAAACTGCTCAACCTTGATTCACATTTGAGCCTGCACTTTGAGATGCAAAATGAAAATGAAAAAAAAGGAGAACGTTATGCATATAAAAGAATGCCCGGCATGGTGGGTAACGAGACATATGTACTACACCATTAATCAAATGCCAGTATAATTATTTGAGAGGGGAATATTCATGTTATGTGCCTGAAATAGGAACCAGATGCCAGTAATAGTTCATATTGTGCTACCCTTACAGTTAATGCCCTTGATTCTATCATGCATGATATGTCTTTGTACAACCGGTTGGTGGTTTCTTACTACATTAATATTTTCGAGTAAAATCTTATAGCTGGTTATTTCAAGGAAAAATTTGAGGTCAAATTTTTGGGGAATAATATATTACCCAAGTTGAAATAATATTATTTCTGAGTTTTAATAGTATGGTTTATGCATACCCTAATATTTAGTACTTGCTTTATGGTCAAAATAATGAATTGGTGATAATACATATATGTATTAACACATCTCTGTAAAATTATACATTTTTACATTGATACCATAAGGGGACGGCTTATCC
>NW_015787226.1:0-3863 GCF_001515625.1 Sinocyclocheilus rhinocerous | reverse complement strand
CCCCCAGGTATCACTGTATATTATAGGGTCACTCTGGACTGGACTAACTCCCATCCCCCTCTGTGACCCCGGACCTCGTCACAGAGCTGTCAATCAAACCTGTTTTTTGCACTGCTGCTGCTCAGTTACAGAAAAGGACATCATCGAACTTCTGCTGCTCAAAGGTAATAGAGAAATTGTTCATTTTTCGTTTTTGCATGATATTACAAGTTATGCCTTTACATAAGCGTTCAGACCGCGTGCATTCCCGAAATTCGGTCACTGATTGGATAACTGTTAGGTTACATCAGTGTAGACATCGGCGCAGATGATTCAGCATTTAATCTTTGCGTCTTCAGCAGCTCCTGTCGGCGAGCTCTCTACAGCGCGTGCATAATTATGCAAGTCGATATTCTGAACGTATTTCTTTTCCCAAGCACGTTTTAACAATTCCAAACCAAATCTTAACTAATTCTATTAAATCTGTACGTTATATAATTATTTAAATATAGCCTAGGGGCTTAACGAGGGCTGGAAGGGAAAAAACACCTTATATTCATATGTGCATAAATTATTAAACAGGTTTTATTTACTAAAATGTCAGAAATTGTTAAGTTCCCACGAGAAGAATGCAGTACTATAGAAATTGCACAAGTGTAAGAGAAAAGATGCATTTAACCGCTAAAGACTTCAGACAGTTTCTGGTGGTTTTGCACTCATTTCTCCAGTGCCACCACTTTCCTGGAGGTGTCAGGTTTATTGAGACTTTGCTTAGGTAAACAATCCTGCAACATGAACCCCACTTAATAAGAATCACTAGTCATTAAATGGATAAAGAGTTGTTGTTTACTTTTTTTGTCATGTTATTTTTTAATTCTATTTGTACGTCGACAGTTTTACTACAAATACCATGGTTGAACTAGGGTTAGTGTAGCAAAACCATGTTTAATTTGTGGCTCCCATGCTTTAATGTTTGTACGCCCCCTTCCTTTGGCATGGCCTTTTCCCGAACCTGCAGACACCAGCTGGAGAGAAGAGATACCACTGTGGAGAGATGGCAGGGAGAGTCAAATGTATGTGCTTCTATATCTTTATTTTTCCACAATAAACTCATCCGAGCGCACAGTGTATTAAGCGTGTTATGTTACTGAGAAATAATCAGGACGTTCTTCAGCTGTGTACAGGAAGCCTTGCAGCGTGGTCCACTGCTTGATTTGTCTTAAGCCCCAGATCAAAATTGACCATCATTTAAGAAATTCCTGCTTGCGGGATGCGGAGGATGGCCGTATCCAGGAGGAAGTCCTGAGGGCCAAGGAGTCACAAGAGAAGTGGGCAAGAGAGGGGAGGGTTATGAATTTCTCACAGGTCAGGAAATTGGTCAGGGAGGACCCGTCTTGTGACTCCTTGGCAGAGTACTTCCACTCAAAGGGATTCTTGATCCAAGAGGGGCATGACAGGTAGGGAAGTGTGTGAACGTAGAGTCAGTTAGGCATTGTAATTCATTTGTGATGGGTGTAATAGACTGTACAGGGGTGTGATAGTCATACCATAGTCATGGACCCTTTGATTCCTCCAGCGCTGCAAGCCAGGAGTCCGAAATCCTTGCTCTCGCAGAGGAGGACATGGCTGAGGTGTCCAACCACCTCAGCCAACATAAGGGGGTCCCTGCAAAGAGCAAGACGGACTTCCGGAGCTTCTGTCTTGCCACAATGATGTGGGTTCATCACCTTGGTCCTGCCAGCATTAAAGAGTTCAAGGTGAGCTCACAGCTGACGCATTTTAGACGTGTTCAAAACACAAATATAATACATTATATTATATTATATTATATATGGTCTTCTGAGGTTGAAGAATACACATCAGAACCTTATCGTTTCTGTTTGAATGTTTTCACAGGTCCAGGAGTGGAACGACAGAGTGCCGGAGGCAGACGGAGTCACTGTAACGCTGTCCAAAGGAGCTATTGAGTTAAGCAGAAAAGAAGAACATGTAAGATGATCACACTACACAACACACTATCAGTTCATTAACAGTTGTGTGACAGCGAACACTTAAAATATGCGTAAATCTTTGCCGTAGTGGTTGGACTGCTACTTTGTTCATATCCGGCCAGAATATTTAAAGGCCCAAACTCCAGAGAGAGACGACAGGGACCGGTTCTTCCTCGGGGCTTCAGGTGTCCCTCTTAGCAACCCGACAGCCGATGTGCAAAGGCTACGACAAAAGCAAGTATTGTAGTGTTTCATGCGGATACGGTTGGGTTTCACGACAGGCCATGACGGACATTATACCTTCATTTCTCCCACCAATGCATGTCCGCAGGTATGTCATGAGGCTCCAGGAGAGAGCTGTGCCGCCACCAGAGCCACAGGCGGGACTGACGGTTGATGCCCCCAGCTCATCTGCGGAAGGGGAGGCACCACACATGCCGGAGAGGTACAGAACGTTTACATATACACACATATATATTTTTATTTATTTATTTTTTTTTTACACTAACTGTACTTCAACAATGGTCTTTGTAGTAAAACTATTGATGTACAAATAGATTTTTTTTCCCCCTCACAGGACAGCAGCACCTACCGCAGCAGCCCAGCTCCTGACTCCTCGGTTTTGGGGTGCCTTTGAGGACCGATTTCCCGTTACCCTTCACGGAAAGCCTCCAACAAGGGCGCAGGCAGCAGAGGCAGGATTTATGGACCGCAGCTACTACCACTACTGGAGGAGGCTTCAGTACAAGCTGCGGGTACAGTATATTCTTGGTAAGTGCTTACAATGGTGCCCGTCACATTATGGTCTACTTTAAGTGAGCTGTGTTTGGTTAAAACTCACCCAAGTCCTGTTCCCCAGAGCAGTCCACTGGCAGGACCAGCCAAAAACCCCTGGCATCTCACGTCCAGCGTGCCATTGCCAAGGAGAATGCGTGGACCACCAACGTGCCCTCCGTGGACAGTGTTCTGCTGGCATGGGTGCCCTGCCAGGAGCCATCGGCTGCAGAGAATGATCCTGTGATCATTGCCTCCGTGGTCCAGCAGAAATGGAAAGGGCTGGCCATTAAGAGCTTTGAGGGGAAAGGCAAAGGTGTGTCACAGTTTTGACTACCCACTTTTTGAACACGATTGTAATCTTATTTTTTAAAATTTTGTAAAGAGTGAAGCGGTTTGCTCAATAGCACGTTCATTTACCTTTGTGCAGGGGTCATTGCCACCATGGAGTTCAAGAGGAACCAGGTCGTGTGTGACTACCACGGTGAAGTGGTCTCCAAGCAGGAAGGGGAGCGGAGGCTGGAGACCCTCACCGGGGAGCCGTCATACCTGTTTTTCTTTAAGGGAAAGGGTGGCAAGCCTCTCTGCATCGATGCCCAGAATTTCCCCTGTGACTGCCACCCAGACCAGGAGACTTATGGGAGGAGGATGAACCATTCCTGCAGCAAAAACAATGTGCGGCCTCAGAGAGTTTCTCTAAAATTTCTGGATGGTCTCAGGGAATGCGTTCTCTTCTTCGCTCTGCGGGACATTGCCGTCAGCGAGGAGCTCCTGTGGGATTACGGGGTTCGCAGATCTTCATTCCAAGGAGAAGGGTGGGATCTTTCTTGGCTTGATGACTGACTTGGATCATGTAGCTCTTCTTGTCCACATCTCCTTGTCACACACATATATTTTCCCAATGTATAAATGTAAATACTGTAGCAAAAATAAAACAAAAAGTAAGAGTGTTGCACTGCATACTGTATCCACTTTCGAAATAAAGTGGGTCATTCCCTTTCAGTGCATCTCAGCGTGTGTGCTTCCTTACTTTACTGTTAAGTAATCAACTTCTGTTTAGTAATGTGTAAAGAAAAAAAATGTTATATATATATATATATATATATATATATATATATA
>NW_015787225.1:0-4689 GCF_001515625.1 Sinocyclocheilus rhinocerous | reverse complement strand
TGATATATTTAAATATATACAACTGTGGAAATTATACATACAAATGTACTTGTTTCATAACAAAGTTTCAAGTTTTAGTATTTAAAAGCATTTGTGTTTGCCAGTGACTTTGTGAAGTTGTTTTGGCGAATAATCGTTATAGATATTATATTGTTTCAAAGTGTTATATAAATTGATATTGATTGATCCATGCATTTTCTCTGTCCGTGTGGACTATAAACCTTCAAACATCAAGGCTTTTTAAACTTTTACTTTTAAGCAAGGCTTTTGTCCTGCTGGATGGACCGGGTGTTTGTGCGGTCATTATTTTTCGGGCCGCTGATCAAATCGGTGCTATTATCATTGTGTATATGAGCTCGTTTGGGAGGTTATTCGGTGCGTCTCACCCAACCTGCTCGGCATTATATCACATCTCATTTCTTTCCCCAGCCCTTTTCCAATTGTACTTGAGTGTTTATTGGTACACCAGGAAATTGTATCTGTTTTGTCATCATTTCGTAGCCTCCAGGCACGCAGGTATTTGGTTTGTGGTTTTGGGTCCCCTCGGACAGTTTTTATTACCTTAGAGTTGGCCTAAAATTGGAAAGGCGGTGTTATTAAACATCCCGAAGGCTTGCTGGATAACATTTCTCCTGCTGCTACACAAGATGTGCTTGTTTGTCACAGACCCACTGCTTCCCGCTTCAGAGGCCCCTGGACTGCAATGTAAGGCCAAATCATTGAGCTACATTTATATTAGATTTCTTTTGGATAACAAAATATATGTTTTACTAAATAAATACATGTTAACTACTCATATAATCAGCAGGTGAGTCAAGTACTCAGGGAGAGATGACAAGAGGAGCTTTTTTTATGGTTGGTCAGTGTATAAACGTATAGGCTAGATATACTTGGTATATAAATATGGGGCGATATTTAAAAAATTGGGTCCTTTTCAGTTCATGAGTGTGGATTTGAATTGAATTGGACACAACACACAGGAAGAGGAATTTACTGAATTGCAATTCACAGAAATTCAACACATTAGATAATTTGGGGGAAATGAAGTGTTCTTCCACTTTACGTTTTTGTCAGCTAATCCTTATTGACCTAAAATATTTACTTTAAGTACCCCTGAGATGTTAATATTTTTTAATGATTTAACCATCTTTATTATTAAGTGTTTGATGATTTTTTTGTTTGATTTAATTCTTTTTTTTTAAATTTTTTTTAAATATTTACTTGAAGTAGCCCTGAGATTTTAAGCTAGCATTTTTTTAATGATTTAACCATCTTTATTATTAAGTCTGTTTGTTGATTTTTAAATTTATTTTTTTTATGATTTATATTACATATTTATCTGAAGTACCCCTAAGATTTTAAGTTAATATTTTTTAATGATTTGACCCATCTCTATTATTAAGTGTGTTTGATTTTTTTTGTCTAATTTATTTATTTATTTTATGATTTATATTAAATATTTACTTGAAGTACCCTTGCGATCTTAAGTTAATATTACTTAATTATTTAACCATCTCTATTATTAAGTGTGTTTGTTGATTTTTTTTTCTTTTTAATTATTATTATTATTTTTTTTTTAATTAAGTGTGTTTGTTTTTAATTAAGTGTGTTTGTTGATTTTGTTTTCTTTTTAATTATTTAATTTTATTTAATTTTTAATTAATAGCTTTTCATCAACCAGGGCTTTTTGAACACTATAAGTTTTTGTTTTTATTACTTACATTATTAATAAATATTATTGTTATGTATTTAAAATGATACAATATATAAAGTAAATACAAATGTATATTTATAGATCTATATGTTCTCTCTGTCCGTAAGGTCTATAAACATTTTCTTACTTTTTTAAGCAAACCAACATTCAATGTTTGTTTTGAAAAACTGTACTTTTTCTTCTTACAAATTAATTGTGGTAATATTAATTTCTTTGCATTTTTATAAATATTTATAAAAAAAAAAATTCAGGCCAGAAATTAGTTTTGATTGATCATAGCTTTCACGTCTGAGTCCTCTTTTATTTTATTATTGTGCATCATTGTGGAAACATACTTGCTTTATATTGCAAATTCAGCACAGTTTAACATCAATTCATAACTGTTTTGATTTGTTGCCAATTCATATGAGTTTGCAGGATTAGAGCTGGAGTTATGGCTCTTCATGCTTGCTTTTTCACACAAATCATACATTTTCATGAGTCACATTGAATGACAGATTCACATCTACCTCTGAACGGACTTCTTTGTTTTCATTGCAAACGTGTGTTTCTCTGATCTCACGCCAAACATGCTGATCCTCTGCCAGCTCGGCGTCTCTGTAATGTATTTTTTGTGTCCAGGGGTTGAAGTTCTCGCTGGCACGCCGTCAGACACTGCGCTTCTGTCCGAGAGAAAGCAGGTGTTGAGCGATGGAGAGCTGAGATTGGAGGAGAGAGCGGCTCAGCCGGAGTCCTGTGAAAGAGGTATTCATTAACCGTGTTGTTTACATGGTGACTAAAGCTGAAGGAATCTGTCAATTCAACTCAACCTGCTTGAGCTCAGTCAAACAGCAGCGACTGATGATGACCTGAACTAATGACTGCACTCCTTCAAACCGATTATTCTGATTTAATGCAATCACACTTATTGAATAGGCCTAATTCCCTCCAAAATGAAACTTTTGTTATTATTTACTTGTCCTCATATCATTGCATGGAAAAGAGCTGCTTCAAAAGCTCTCCTTTTTTCAGGTTTGGATTGTTAGGGTACGTTTACAATGCAACGATGTGCTAAAAAAAGATTGTCAGAACGATCCATGTTCACACGGATCCGCGAAAATGACTTCAAACGACTGTATTATGCATGCCAGGCCACTAGTTGGCGATGCCGTTTTCACAAATTGACATTTTGTAGTTTACACGGCGACAATAATGGTATTGTTTTCAAAAATGTGCACTTTGAAACCCATTTTCAGACCAAATGCATTAAAAGTTTTCAGGTTTTAGTTAGTTGTAAACGCCCACTTTGTATTTTCAGTTTCCTTCTTTTGCTCTTCTGCTGACGTGGTTAACGAGAGCCTTTAAAAAACCCTTATTTGAGGCGCTTTGGTAAAGAAAAAAGCAGGAGAGCATGAGTGTGAAAACTGAGTGTTTGAGTGATATAATGTTGAAGACATGAGTGTGATTATTGAGAGATTGTGTTAGAAAAATCACAAAGTGAGGGAGACCGTTGTTTTAGGTCTTCTGGGGTTTTATTTTCTTTAAAGACAAAAATGTAGAAACCTTTTTCTTTTGAGTTTGAAGGATTCAGTTGAAGGAAAGGTCTCTCAATCAGAGTTGAGCTTCGAGATCCTTGAGTCTTTAGTTTTGGGACTCCTGCGTTTATTAATGCATATGCTGTGAAATACTAGAATGAAACGAACCTGTTTTAAAACCTGAACTAGGTAGCAAACTCCAGTTTTTGTAAAAGAAATTATGCCTCGATGTAAAAATGTACAGATCATTTTTCAGGCAAATACTGACAAATACTTGTTTAAAATTATCAAATAAGCCATGATAGAATAAAACAACTAAATCTATAGATTAAATGCATTTGAAAAGTATAGCAAAAGCTAATTAAGGCATAGTAAAAATAAAAGTAAAAAGTAAAAATAAAATCAACTTTAAATAAAATTAAAATAAAAACTCTCCTTATTTGTGCAGAATAAAGAATAAAGAAAATACAGTTATTTTAAAAGTTTTTCAAAATATTTTGTATTTGGATTTCTGTGATAATTTGGATTCAGTCATAAATAAACTCAATTTAAAATTCAGTAAAATATTTAAATTGATAATTAAAATGTACATTAAAAATAATTAAACTAAAAATTAAAATTAGAACTTTACATTTAAATATTAATTTAAAGTAAAATAACAATACAATTAATAAAATGTAAATTAAAATAAGTAAACAAAATTAAATAAAAAATCTCCACGTTTATGCTTCATTTTGTTGCATTTGCACTAAAAAGCTTCCTGTCTTTTTAAAACGAGTGAAAAATATTAAATGAAGGAACTTGCTGGCAGCGATAAGCAGTCTTAAGCAGAAATCACTGAAGCTTGCCGATCACTGGAGGCCTGCTGAGACATAAAGTAAGCTTTCTTCTCAGGCTGGTGTGGAGTTTAAAGAACAAATATGATGCCCACAGGAAATGATATTATTACGGCAATGACCTTTTGAGTCGGTGAACAAGAAGGCCTCCATCTGACTGGATCTCTGAGCCGCTCCGCTTTCATCCACAAGCAAGAGCTGATGAGTCACTGGAGGCCATTATAGTTCATCATTTCATTCAGCATCCTGCTGGAAAGAAAGGGAAAAAACTGTGCGAAGAGCATTAATTAAATAATTATGAAGCTCATTATCACTTTCACAAAGATTTGGCTTTACACCTCCGTTCACTCTCACCTCCTCAGCTGATCTCCAAAACGGGTTTAACGCGCCGCTGGAGCAGAACGCATTCTTCTGTTTTTAGATGCATCTGTGAAGCTTATAACAAAAGATGAAGAAATAAAGAATAAAACAGACTTTTTAGTTAAAGTGTTTTTTAATATATATTTTTATCATGTTACAATTTGAAGACTAATTGGATTTCTGTCATAATTGTATGATTGATCCAATTGTAAAATAAAATATGTTAATTTTATATATATATATATATATATATATATATATATAT
>NW_015787224.1:0-3421 GCF_001515625.1 Sinocyclocheilus rhinocerous | reverse complement strand
CCATCCACCCATCCATCCATCCACCCACCCACCCATCCACCCATCCATCCATCCATCCACCCACCCATCCACCCATCCATCCATCTATCTGTATTTATCTAGCTAGCGTTCTCATAATAACTAAAACATCTTCCAGAACAGTTTTAAGGTAATTATGCTTTGACAAATATTTGATGTGTCTGTTTAATAGTTATTTATTTGTTTCCGTGTATCTCAGGGTGTCGTACTGAGTGGGATGACTTTTGGTGCTGGTACAGGGCAGAGGTCGGACAGGTTGTCAACGTCTCCTGTCCCGAAGTGTCTCAGTTCTTTGCGATTAATCATGGTAAGCTACTGCTATCCCATGCAGCATTTTTGTTGTTGTTGTTATTATAATTTTTTAGTATGGCTGTTATCAAAATCAACGAGAAACTAATTTTTAAAAGTTAATTTTGAAGACTGAATTTATTGACTGAATAAAATGGTGTGTTGGTGGATTCTCACATGTGGTCCAGGAGCTTTTTGTCTGAGCAGACCACATAGACAATAGTATGAGTACCCTAAGAAGCTGTCATCATGTCATTTTAAACCACTGCCAAAAAGCACACACTTTCATCTTTTACAGCACATTCAATGCCAGATCACACCCTTTGGTTGGTCTCTTGTGTGCACTCAGGCACAGCGATTGGAGGCACAAACTGTTTAACAGTCTTTTCTGACACACCAACCCAGGGCAATAAAAGTGCCAAGGCAAACACACACAGAGAGACATCATGAGTGCTCTGTAAATTCATAGCTAGAGCTCTGAAAATCCGGATATCATAAACTCTGTTAATAGTTGCTAAGGGAAACTGAGTGTATTTGTTTTCACAGGTTGAGTAGATATTATTTTTATTTCTCAAAGTTTTTCTAATATGTGAGCAAGAAAATTGCACTTATGATGGCTTTTAAATGTTGTCTGCAGGAAATTGGTAGCAAATTTTACAGATTACAATTCTTAACCTACTGTATGTTACATGTCAGAGAACCTAATCGGTCACAAGATGATAAATTTTAAGCAATTTTACCATTCTGAATGCAAAACTGCTGTACGATGTGACAGTCACCACTATTCCCAATATGTTGGATGGGTTATTTTAGTTATGAAGAACAGGATTTTGGGCCAATGAGATTTCATGGTAGGCAGAGCTGAGGACAATAAAGTTGTCATTTTTAACTTTATTGTGTTGTATGAAATGACTGTGACATTTATTTAAAGTGTATTTTTATATTTGTCTAATAGAAAATTATAGTTTAAACAGTTTTTTTTTTCTTCTAAAAACAAATAACACTCACCATAGAAAAAAAAATTAAAAGAAACGTTTTGTTTAAATAGCATTTTGAGAGTGTTGATGTGTGGAACACAAATGATTGTGGGTTTTATTAATTTTTCTGGTGTTTATTTTATTTTTATTTATTCATAACAAAATATGATGCCTATTTTGTTGAAGTTGTCGTTATTTTTAGTAAGTAAACGAAATGAAACATTGACTAACATTAAAAGATTTTTAGTTTTATCTTAAGAAAAAATTTGGTTTTCATATAACTTATTTAGCTTTTGTTAACAGTGATATTTTTTAAAAAAAGTACCCACATTAAGTAACATTTTGGCTCATGCGTGGAGAAAATATTTTAAGTATGGTACACTGAAAAAATGGGAAAACTCATTCATTTACTCAAATTATATTATTTGTGATTTTATAAAATTGTGTTTCTAAACTTTATTTCTTTACTTTCAATGAATGTATTTCTCTATGTGCAATCAAAAATTTGGCTGTAACAAATTTGAGGTTTTTTCTTTTTTTTTTCAGTCCACCATAGGAAATAGGAGACAGACATAAGTTACGCACATTGGCATTGAAAAGCACTTAAAAATCATAACCCGGCATATCTGCTCCAGGGCTTTTTAGAAATCAATAGAAAAGTTGTGGAGGCTAAGAAAAATCAACACACTCATGACAACAACTGCTATCTGCATCGTGCTGTTCTTCCATCCCCCCACACACCTCTATGAATACGCAAGTACACAATGGACCTGCAGATATCTACATCGCTCTCTTCCAAATCTTGCTGAAAATGTGTCAAGGAAATAATACAAATATTAAAAATCAAAGCAGGTTAAAGCAGGCATTATAGCAGTGGCTGTTAGCGCTGGTTGTTCCATCTCTTCAATCCCCCTAGGCCAATGCCTGACATCTCCAGCACAGAAAGCAGCAGTGGTCAGGTCCTCACTACCCTGTCTTCCCCCACTGTGGCTTCAGGGAGATAGACTTACGGTACATGATGAACTCCGCTTTATGGTAATGCTAGAAACAGCGGGTGGAATGAACTCCCACTGGAAAGCTAGCACTGAACCACCCACTTAGCAGGCCTTCAGAATGGCCAAGATAAGTGTAGGTGAGGAGACAGGAGGTTATAGGTTAGCTGTGCTATCAAGCATTACATAGTTAACTAAGGCATCGTCCAAATGAAGTATGCCATACAAATGTATTCAGAAGTATTAGCTTATTTTTAGGCTAGTTTTTCTATCATTCCTCATCATTTGCTTTTTTCTTGCTAAACATTTTTAAGAGTGACTAGACTTAAAATTTGATGTTTATCATATTAATATCATATTTTTAATTTAGGAGTTTGAAGCATAGTGTAATGAAGTTAGCGGGAAGCAGATGTTGACGAAGGCATAGAGCACCCAAGTGCAGTTTATTTACAATGATACAGATTTAACAAACATGCATATGAGCTAAATTCTAGATGTGAAACAAAATATTGACAATAACATGGGACAGCTTAACATACTTCAATACGTGACAAGGAAACATGGTAAACATGAGGGCACAAGACTATTGGGTAACCACATGACATAAACAAAAATGTCAAAACATGAAACGGGAAACAATACATGACTGAAACCAAAGTAAAGACATGGCTAGATACTGTACCTGAAATGAAATCATGAGACATGAAGAAAAACCTAGACAGACGTGACACAAAGTGTACTTCAATCTTTTCCCTTGGAGTCTTCCTCATGTAGTTTCCCTAAATTTTTAATAGACATAAATGCAAATTATATAAAAAAGTGCTATGTTGAATTGTATTTACAGATAAAATACAACACATTTCATAAAATACCTTGCAGGTTAAAAGTTTAAAAAGGCTAAATATTTTCTGAATAAATTAGCAAAAACCAAAAGGTTTAGATTACTCCTGCTCTCTTCTATATGTAAAAATATGTGTCTGCAAATGTGATCCGCATTGTTTGATTTAACAAGAGCAGTATTGCATGCAATGCTTTTGTTTGGCCATTTCTCCAGCTTACGTAGCCAACATTAAACATGGGGGGTGTATAAATTATGAATATATATATATATATATATATATATATATAATAATGAATGCCTCACAT
>NW_015787223.1:0-3381 GCF_001515625.1 Sinocyclocheilus rhinocerous | reverse complement strand
TTTTTTCTGTAAAGCTTCTATTGTGAAAAACTATATAAAATAAATGTGTTTATTTACTCACCCTCATGTCCTTCCAAACCCATGCTTTCTGTCTTCTGTGGAGCACTAAAGCAGAAATTTTAAAGAATGTAGTGGTCACTGTTTTCTATGCAATTACAGGGAGTTTTCAAACTTCAAAAAAGCATTTTAAAAGCCCCATAAAAGATTAAAAAAGTTATTTTGTATAACTCATGCATCATATTCCAAGTCTTCTGAAACCATATAATAAGTGTTTGAGGAACAGAACGAAATGTAAGTCATTGTTCACTCAAAATCTTGACATCCGTTCTAGCTCTCCTTAAATGAGAATTAATTCGAAAAGTACAGTATGTCTGATTCAAGAACAAATCATTCTTTTGAGTTCCTGTAATTCAAATGAATCTAATATAGTCAGGTACATTTCTTGAACAGGATGTATTAGGTTTTGCGATATTGACTTATTGCATAATTATCTTGCAGTTGGAGATAGGCCCGGCAGCGATGAACCACACTGAGCATACTGTGAGCACACTGGGGATTGTAGTGGTGGGCGAGCCTGGCAGGCCTGTGGAGGATCTGGAGGGAGAGCTGGAAAAAAAGATTAGGCTGCTGGAGAAGGAGAGAAAGAACCTCCGGAAAGAGACCCAGAGCCACCACCAGCACATAGACCAGGGAATCAACACCCTGCAAGAGCGTATTGCAGAGCTGGAACAGAGTAAGGAGGAAGGTTTGGTCAAACTCAAGGGAAAGGGGATGAAATGGTCGCTTCATTTTCAACTCACTCTCTCGATCTTTATTTCCCAGGTCTTACAGATTACAGTTACCCACAAGGGTATAAACTTTCCTTCCCTGTGCGGACTAACTACATGTATGGGCTTGTCCGGCGGAATATTCCAGAGATGTACGCCTTCACGGCGTGTCTGTGGCTCAAGCCTGCTGAGAGTGGAATTGGGACGCCATTTTCCTATGCTGTACCGGAACAACCCAATGAACTTGTCCTGTTGCAGGGCATTCATAATCCAGCAGAACTACTCATCAATGATAAGGTAAGACCTACTACACCAAGGCTTCTCAAATCTGGGCCTGGAAGGCCACTGCTCTGCAGAGTTTAGCTCTAACCCGAGTCAAAGTCACCTGAGCAAGCTAATCAAGGTCTTCAGAGTTACTACAAAATGATTGGTAGGATTTGAGCTAAACTCTGCAGAGCAGTGGCCCTCCAGGTCCAGATTTGAGGAACCCTGCACTAAATCTTCCCTTCACAGCAACCTTGTGCAATACAGCTGATGGACTCAACCCTTCCTTCCATTTACAGGTGGCACAGCTGCCTCTATCTTTGCCCCAGGACATCTGGCAGCACATATGTGTGAGTTGGACCCTACGGGATGGAGTTTGGAAAGCATATCAAGGTGGAAAGTTGAGAGGACGGGGTGAAGGTTTGTCCGCTTGGCACCCAATCAAATCCGGGGGCGTCTTGGTGTTGGGACAGGAACAGGTAAGCAAGACAGTGAATCATTGAAGAGTCTGAATACACCCTCAAAGGTACACCTTCACTCTTGGGAAAAAAATGTGCAAAAATTTTACCTTCAGTTGTGCAAAAGCTTGTCACTGGGGCAGTATCCTCAACAGGACATCTTTGCACCTTATTTAGCCCTAAAAGATTCATGGTAGTGCCATAAAGCTACATATTTCTTCTCTAATATGCACCTTTTAGGGATAGATCAAGTACAAAGTTGGCCTTTAAAGGTCAGTGCCTCAGTTTTTGCAAATTTTTTCCTGACAATGTTTGCATTCTTCAAGGGTTGTTAAGGTACAAAGGTATACCTTTGAGGGTTCTACCCCAGTGACAAGGTGTTGGACCCTTAATGGTACCATTTTGGCACAGTATTTCTGATGCAACATAATGTTTATCCATGTGTAACCCTTCCGCTCTCCTTGGCTCCTCTGCAGGATACCCTTGGTGGGCGGTTTGATGCATCCCAGGCTCTTGTTGGGGAGCTTTCGTTATTTAACCTGTGGGACCGGGTGTTATCGCCAACAGAGGTTGCTGCTTTGGCGGCATGTGCAGAGTCGCCCCACTTGGGGAACATAGTGCCCTGGACGGACCGAGATGTGGACATGTTTGGAGGGGCTGTCAAGGACCCTGTGGACCCCTGCCTTCAGAGCTCCCATCCCCGGCAGTGAGCAGGGCCATGGATTGATACCTTTCTTTTTTTAAGGCGAGGGTAAATGAGACAAAAATGGCCTGAGAGGTATGACAACTGTGCTGTGGTCCCGGTCTGTGTATAGAATATATTTACCGTAGAGCTACACTCTTACTGAGTGTTTGTTTCTGCAGGGAAGGGATTTGTCTGTGTGTGTGGTTGTGTCACTTCGGATAGAGCTGCTGCCGAAGGCTTTTAAAGGCCTGTTTGCGTCTCGTGTTGCTTGTGTTATTTCATGCCCTTCTTCTCAAAGCATTACCGCACAATGGTCCCTTCAGATATAGAGAATGTTTTTGTAATACGATGGATGTGGCTCATTCTCACAGCACTTGTCTTGCTCTTGTTTCATTATTTGTGTAAAGTGGAGCTTTCGCTTTTTTCCCAGAGCAGCTTTTTCATTTCTTGTTTTTATTACTGATCCCTTAGGGTCACTTCACTTGTTATTTCAGTCCGGCAGCACTTAAAGGTGTATAACGTCTTATCTTTATTATAACATGTTTAAAATGTTTGTCTTTTGGCATCTGGTCAAATGGGTCTTTACCCTGCTGTGTAGCTTTTCTCATAGATTCAGCAAGATCCAAAAAATTTTTTAAACCAAAATGTGTTATTTCAAGCTTAGTATCTTAAACATCAGACTAAAATTTGAAGATCTGATGTGCAGCCCACACACTATGAAAATATGAATGTAAAATTGTTTAGCATCTTGTCGTGTTACCATTGCACTGCATCTAGCCCTACTTGCCCTTTCACAGAGAAAAGCTTATGGAGAAGTGCTTGTCTGTTTATTTGACTCTTGCTATTGGTTGATGATCAGCTGTGATGTCAGTATAGTGCTTCTTCATATTTGCACCACCAAGGATCTACAATGATATTGTGACAAATGTGGATGAAAATATTAAAACTGTGAAGAAAATGAACTATGAGAGTGCATTGTCTTGTTTACTTATATCTATCTATCTATCTATCTATCTATCTATCTTCATGCAAATCCTGGTTATTGTCATTCTCATCCTCTCATTGCTCTCTTCACGCTGTTGCTGCTGCTGTTGAATTATAGATGAGTGTTAATGACCCCCTCCATCACACTGACCACTGCTGCTTCTCTCACACCAGTAACATCCTCTGTGTGTGTGTGTGTGTGTGTGTGTGTGTTTCCTCTTCT
>NW_015787222.1:0-3399 GCF_001515625.1 Sinocyclocheilus rhinocerous | reverse complement strand
CACACACACACACACACACACACACACACTATCATGGCTTTATAGCTAATAAATGGCTGATATTATAAATATTAGTTTTATTACCATTTTTTAGTTGCTTAACTTTTTTTCTTAACTTTTTTTTTTGGCAGCAGCAGCAGCAACAGCGGTCTTCACAGGACAAAGGGATTTTCATGCAAATGCTCGGTAAGTATTCCTATTATCCTATTAGTCGGATTTAATTTCTGTAAAGAAATAATAACTTCTCATATAATGAGATATAATTCTCAAATAATGAGTGCCATGCAATGTACCACGGAAGTCTGTGATAATTATATATTAGTTGGTTTTTAATTAGTGCCGTCATCTCATCTTTTTTTGTCAGATCTATTATTTTATTCAAAAAATACATTAAATATTATTGTTTTACTATATGTATATATACTTATTTTAATAATTAAGATTTAATAACATTTACATGTATTTAAGGGGTAATATTTTATTACTTTTTAATTTTTCTGGTTACACCACAACATTTTAAAAGTTGTAATCAGCTTGCTTATGTCAGTCTTAGAGGAAACCACATCTAGATCTAGAAGAAAACCGAACAGCCATCTAATTCGCACTTCTTTCTGTACGTCTGTGTGTGCGTGTCAGACTCGGGTGAGTCAGGTGAGCTGAGATTCACGGCCCTCTGGAACCACAGCGTGGATCTGAACAATGAGAAGAGGGTGAAGCTGTCCTGTGCAGGACCGTACATGGTCTATCTGTGGGCATGTGTGAACAGCTACAACACTGACACAGTTGCCAACCTGACATTGGAACAGGGGGATAAATTGTTCCACCTGCAGACCCTGCGAAACAAAGAGTGCCAGGAGATGCAAAGCGTTTTCATGCTCTCTAATAAAAGCGAAGTCACGTTGAAAGTCAGATACATCAAAGACGCCTTCAAGATTAAACTCTTCTTAGGCCTGCACTACATGCTAGGAGCACAGTGCTTCCATTATCCACTTCTTGATGAAAGATAGAAACAACTTTTGGATACAAAGCTTTTTAAGGTGCTCGTTCTTCAGAAGAGCCGTTTAAATGATAAAACTATGGCACGACCCTCAGTTTGAGTAACCATTTAGAAATATCTCTCGTTTTCACCCCGATTTGAAACTTTCCTGAGTTTGAAGTAAAATGATGATGCCATAGTCAAACTTTCCCTGGACCAAAAGTATAACCATGAAGCTAAAGAAGAAGATTTGGAGAGCTGCAAAGACATTTTTTTCATAGCGGAAGAGTATGTTATTTTTCCACACTATATTGAAGCTTCCTGGCTCTTCAAGACGGACTATTTGTGAAACACCTACTGCATCACAGTGGAAGTGGGCGATGACGTGGTATCAACCATAATGGCACTATGTCAGCTCAAAGAGAGCATACCTCACCACAATTTGGATTAGTGGCGGTTCCATAAGCTCTTTGAATGTATTGATACTCTGTGGTTGAAAGAGAATTTATCTGAAGTAACCAACTGCAGAAAAATTTGAAGCTACTTCTGATCAATGTACATAGTACTGTAATTTGAGCAGGAATAACTAGAACACCCTCAGATATTGTCCTTTTACAGTGTTCAAATAGTGACATAGCAATAATGTTCTCAATGTTTGTCATTATCATTATACTTATATAAAAACTGGAAGAAAACCCCACATATGAAAGGAAATACCAATGGGTAACATTTGTATTTTAGTTTAGGCTTAGGAACAGATACAGAAATGAAGTTTTTTTTAATGATCTAAAACAGTTTAATTATGTAAACTGTATGTGATTGAATGTTTGAGGATTTATTTAAATCAGAGTCATTGGATAATGTAAGGATTTAATCCACGCTGTCAGAAACTTTTGATAGTGCACTTTCCCTTTAAGAGCACATGTTGGAAAATGTATTTATTGAAATGAAATTAAAGTGTGTTTTTTATTTAATCAAACCACTATTATTGTGATGGTGAAGAAAAGCACTAAAGACCTCAAAAGCAAAACCAAACAAATCTTGTATCATCCACATCGCATTCATTCACTCATCATATAAACAACTGTATCTAATATTTTTAGTTTGTTTTATTTTGTTTCATTGTCAGAGCAATTTCAAGCATGATCTTCAATGTCTAACCTGCTCAGTCAAACCCCTGCTGCAATTTCTCTAGCAATGCTTTATTTATACAGCAAAGTTTGCACTTTTATATCATAAATATTATTATACACATCAATAAAAATGCAATATGCTGAAATATTTAAGTTGTTTTCATGTATTTTACAATGTTGCATAATTTAGTATATTCTTAGCCAATATCTTTGTCTTGTTTTCCAGTAAAACATTAATTCTTAAACAAGATAAATTTACCTCATAAGACATTGAGACTTGCCAAAAATGTATTTTAATTATGTGTGTTTCGTCTTGTGGCACTAGCTGATTTTTCAAAATACACTGGTAACACTTTACAAGGTTCAATTCATTAAAGTTTGCATTGGGTATTGTGAACTAACAATTAGCAACAATTTATAATTTACAAATCTGACATTGTTCATGTTTACAACTTGAAATGTAGTTTATGTTGAAATGATCATGAACCAAGATTATTAAATGCTAAGTCACAATACCTAATGCATTAAGCAATGAACTAATAAAATGAATCACTGTAAAGTGTTACATACTTATATTCAATACAGTTTCTGAAAACAAGCCTTAAGTTTTATCAGGTAAGCAATGTATCATTTTTCCGTAGTTATTGTCAGACCAGCATGTGCTTGTCTTCTTCCGCCTCCCACTTCACTCTCAAATCAGTCTTTCCTGCTAATACATGCCCTTTGCTTCTAGCCAGTTATTTCAACATCGTAAGTGAAAGTACGTTCCCTATTCGTGTTTGTGTACTGTTTTCCTTTGTAAATGTGCCACTGTAATACTACGCCATGCATGATTGTGACGTCATACAGAGGAATCTCCTGTTATTCACCAGGGAATGATGTGCAACTACACACGCAGTCTAGATATCACAGAGACGCTGCTGTTGCATCAAACCGTATATGCCCAATAACTTTCAAAGAAAGAGATAAACACATCAGTTATAATGCAAACTTTGTACCTGATGAATCTGTAAACATATAGGTGTGAGTCTGCTGTAGTCAAATGACCAGTGTCAGAGAAATGAGTAACAAAGAGAGCAATTATGAATGTTAAGTATATAGCAGGTCTGAAGAAGCTGTGGAGTCCACACAGTAGACCTAAATTTAAAATCCCATTATACAATTACAGAAAATAAAGGAAAATATAACACAAAGCCAAGATATTACATAAAATGAGTGAGACATGAGTGAGGATGCTGTCACGGAATGCACAGATACTGACTAGCATTCCATTACTTTTCAAACTGTTTA
>NW_015787221.1:0-2839 GCF_001515625.1 Sinocyclocheilus rhinocerous | reverse complement strand
CGTCGATTAACCAGTGGGAAAATTTCCTCACCGTCACAACCCTATCATATACCGTGAAACCAGTATGATTTTGAAAAATACCATGATATAAATTTTTGGTTATACCGCCCAGCACTAAGTTTAGGTTGAAGTTTTAACAAATGTTCACGGATCTTATACGTGGTCTTGTTGATCACATGACAGATTGAAATGATGAATCTTGTATGAGGAGAGAGTGAAGAATCACTATTAATAGGTGTGTGTGTGTGTGTGTGTGTGTGTGTGTGTGTGTGTGAAGTGGTGGATATCCTGCCAGGTGCTGTCTCCGGTCCTGACACCGCTGACATTCCTCATCCTTCATGGATTTCCTCACTTGAGGTCTTGCCACGGGCGTGATTGAGTGGGCGGCAAAGTTTCTAGCTAGACCTACAACCCCCAATCCTTCATGCTTACAGTTTAAACCATGAAACTCACATTTAAACCCTCCGCTTCACCCTGCTGCTGTTTATTTTGCAGTAACAGCCATTATCGCTTGCACACAGATACGTGTGATTAGATTGTGACGGTTTTTCCCAGTGATCTTATGATCTATAAGAGCACAATTGGTGCGGCGTTAGCGTTGTTGCTGTGACTGTGTGAATCTGCTATTCGTAGCGACTGCATTGCAGAAGCCATGGAGAAATAAATGAATAAATCAGTGCTTGAGCACCTCAGGTGGCTTCGGTGGATGACAGCAGAGACGTTTTCCCAGTCCTTTCTTCTCCTCAAGCCTATAGCATGGGATTGCACCACCTTTGTTGTTTCCTTGTCTGTTACATAACATGTAGAAAGATCATTTACACACTATGGAGGATTTCCGAATGCTTTTACGGATGTTAAGTGCTGAGACTCCTTCAAAGACATTTCTGAATGTGTGTGTAACCCGCTTGGTTTTAATGAATGCATCCGCATCCTTTAGGCCGGGTGGGAATGGAACCAATTAAACTTGTTGATGGTAATCTAACGATTTGTGTGTTTCTCTATTAATCTCCTTCTTTCTGTTTTTTTCTTTCTCTCAATACAGAGTGCAGCAATGGAGGAGACAGTAATGTGGGAACAGCACACTGTAAATCTACACAGGGTGAGAATTTAATCGTCTCTTGATTTGTGTCTGGAATCCCAGTATAAACACTTTTTTGTTTGATCTGTGTAATATCTCTATTCTTAGAAAAAATCTCCCAGAATTAACAGTAGAATCATTCAGATGATGTTGTCCTGTTTTACTTGTCAGTGAATATCTTGGTTATCTTATATTATTTATGATAACAATGTGTTGTATTGTGTTCCATTAACAGATTTTTTCCACTTGTTTTAAAGACCTTGTGAAATGCAAACTCTGACTAGCAAAAGACTTTACTTTTTGGCTAAAAAAGGCTTCTACAAAAACAATAGGGAATACCTCAAAACAGGAAACAAACCACTCATCAAACATATTTACAGGATCTTTATGCATAAGTGGGAAAAAAAATCAGGAACAAGACAAAATACACTTTTGTAAGAATTATGAAAAATTTAGCTTCTCAGGTAAATTTATATTGTATGGTTATTTAGAAGTTTTTAATTTGTAATATTTAGGGTTACTCCATAATGAAAGTTGCTAAATGCATTTGGAGGAAAAGCCAAAAATATCTATGAAGGCACACAGATAATTTCAATAGGAAATATATTAAAACAAAGAAACCACTTAAACACTTTTATGGGGTCTTTCAGCAAGAACAAGGGAAGAAAATCATAAATATATAATATTTATAAATATTATATAACTATAAACATAAATATTTCCCAAACTGGCGTGTGTAAAGAAACTGCAGGGAGTTCGTAAGTTTAACGAAAAGTGAATAATTAATTATAAACATAAAGAATGTAAAACTTTAAATAAATCATTTTAAAACGGCAACAATCAAAATGGAACACTTAATAAAAAACATTGAATATTCTATTTGTTTACCTACATGTCATGTGACAATTACCCAATATCTAAGAACCGAAAACATGCAAATGTGTTACTTAATTATTAACTTGTTACTTTAAACTCTCAGGGGGACTTGAAGTAAATATAGTAGGTGGAAGAGGTTTGGCTGATTAAAAAGTATGGGAATCCCTGCTTTACATGTAAATAAGAAATCAAATAATTTTGTGTTTTAATGTGTTTGAAAGACAAACCTTGCCTATGACAAAGACTTGTGTGAATAATACGTAATCATGTAAAAAAGTAACTGTAGTCTGATTACGTGTATTTTAAAATGTAATGTACTCTAATTACGACTACTTAATTTTTGGAATCTGATTACATAATCCAGATCCAGGAGATACCTCAAAACACAAAAGAAACCACTCGTCAAACACTTTTATGGGGTCTTTTTAGCAAGAACAAGACAGTTATATTCAAATAAACGTTTGCATTTCAGGTAAATTTAGATTGTCTGGATATTTCGAAATATTCATGGGACAACAGAGCAAACATTTTTAGTGTTACATTATTGGGTTACGCCCTAATAAAAGTTAATAAATATGTTTTGGGGAAAGTTAAGTCACTTTTGTGTGGTGACTTTGCCGTGCACTCCGAAAGGTCAGAAACCTCTCTTAAGATGCGTAGATGCACACGCTTAGCCAGCGCCTTGCAGCCATGCAGTGCCTTTGTACTGCTGACCAGCTATGAACATGTCGGCAGTTTAACATTGACTACAAACTGTTGATCCACCATGACCACAGTTGACCTGGAAGAGAAGACACTACACTAATGTGCATTATATCAGTTATCTACGTTAAAGTTTTACTTTATAGCCATACTGAAAGCAACAACAGATAGTTTACCTCAGAT
>NW_015787220.1:0-3013 GCF_001515625.1 Sinocyclocheilus rhinocerous | reverse complement strand
GGCCTTTTTTTTTTTTTTTTTTTAAGTTTAGTTGGGTTGTGTTGAGTTAAAATTCAACTAAGTATAGATCTTATATTGATTTGCTTTGAGTATTTACATATATTATGCCATTAATGATAGATAGATCAAAACAATGTGTACATTTTATGTGTATATTTTTGTTATATTTTAATTTATGCAAACTGTTTTTTCAGCAGAAAAGAGGCATGGAGTCAACATGGTATGGAAATATCAGCACACTTCCATGGAGTGACCCTAAAGTCCATTGCCCCTGTGTGTGTGTGTGTGTGTGTGTGTGTGTGTGTGTGTTATATCTGTCAACATAAGCTGTTTTTTGTGAACTCAATGTCATCATGGTCTCTCATTCTCAAGAATCATTTGTAATCATGGGAGGTGGTTTATGGGTCTGGGGTCCATTCAGTTGAGAAATGTAAATGTATATGAATACAAAATATTATAAAAACATAAAACAAGTTTTAGTAGCATAGACTCATAGAGCTTCATAAGAATAACAGGTGTTATTCCATAACAAGAGCAAAGGTCATTTGTACAATCATAGATCAGAGATCATTGTTTCTGTTTTGATATGTCAAAAATCCCTTATTGTTGAAATATGAATCACATTGCATTTCAAAATCACAACATGAATTTTTGGAGAGGACATAATGTATAGGGCCTACAGCTGAGATAACTCAAGATTTCTCAAGATATGTGTTTTAGAACGTATCTGAATGTTGTGAAAAAAAAATTTATAATGTTTTTACATATACAGGAATACACAGTAGGCTAATATTAGCATTTATGACAAGCTGTGTACACTTTTGACTACATGAGAAATCACAAGGCAACATCTGCTGCCTCCTGGTGGAGATGTCGAATATATTTCCATCAGAGTTTTCCATCTCAAACCTATGAGTGCTATAATTTTGTAAAATATAAAAATAATTTTGGAACCGTAAGAATGGTATTCAGATGGCCAATTTGAGCTATTAAAACATGTAAGACATAATAACTGAATTTTAAAATCTAAATCCATATTTAATATAGGGTGATGTTATTTGGGTTAAATTGAGTCATTAGGTACCAAGGTCGTTTGCAGTGATTGGATATTGGAAAAAATAAATAAATGATAATAATAAAAGAAAAACTAAATAATAAGATGCCATAATAGTACTTGACATGAATTAATCTGGGTTTGCTGGGGGCTGTATAGAGGAAATGTATTTAATAAAAACTTGTTCAACATGAAGATAGCCTCGTTATTTAATTAAATCTACATATACTTTATTTAAATTTTAGCTATTAGGCTTATGTTGTCAAACGTTTCCTTCTTGTAATCAAGAATAGAGAGAGAGAGAGAGAGAGAGAGAGAGAATTACAAGAGAAATCGGGGGAATGCAACAGTATCCAGCTGCAGACAAGTACGCGCTTTCTTTTCCGCTGGCGAGCTGGTTTTTTTCCAGTATATTGCAATCTGCTCTACTTCGAAGTGTACAGACTAGTCCAAAGAGTAGCATGGGTGTCTTGCTCTCTCTAGGACGCTGTGTGCGCACAGAAATGGTTTATTACTTGTCTTCAACCATATCGCAACGTGAAACATGAGTTTAGAATGTGAATGTTCTCAAATTTGATACTGACATCATTTTCTCAGATCCACAAATCCCCCCCCCCTACAGTGTAGTGGTGGTCTCGTCCATTGACAGCGGAGCAGAGCTGTGTGTGGTGTCAAGTCTCTCACTCAATGATGAGGTTTCAAGTGCGCTTTTGAGATGTTATGGAGTATGTATGTAGAATATTCAGCAATTTATAGCTTTTTCGCTTCGCTTTTATTAAAACAACATTCAAACTTTTAGACTACACGATCGACCGGTACGTGTAAACATACCTTATTTAGTTTTTTGTTTGTATATACAAGCTTCTGTTAGTTTTTTCATGCAGCGAAAATGTTGAAAGTATTGTGAGGACACTCCTTCTTCAGGACCCGACCGACCAAAGCTACAGTTGACAAACTGAGGGACATATCAGCTCTGTCATTTTCATAGAGGTAAGTTGATGTCTCTTTTAAGCCTCAGTCTAATATACTTTTTCAACAACATATGCCGCTGTTTGTAACCCATCATTTGCATGATAGCGGTCCATGAGAACCAATACACAGCTCTTTATGGCACCTAAAAACATGAAGTTTAGTTTAAATACTGGTTTGATGTCTCATTTTAGCAGTCTGGGATGGTTTTGTATTTCTAGGTTGGAGAAATTTCATTTCATTTTTTTATTTCTTTTTATTATAAACTAAATAAACCAATATTTTATCATGGATAAAATAAAATCAATGAATGTAAAGCAGGGGCTGTTTTTAATGCCCAGGAAGCCTGACCTTGTTGTGCTAAGTGACTCTATTTAACCCTTCATATTAATTTGATACATTAAATCACTTGATTCCTCGATTATACACCAAGTAAATTGACATATGTGAATATATTAAGTTACTTTCTATATATAATATAACTGAGTGTATAATTATAGTAACACTCCTTGTGATAGCTCCCTTATGTTATATTAATATGTGCAGTGCAGCTTTTCAATGGCAGTCAGATGGACTGACAGGTTATTCTTCCAATTCAATTGCCATTTGTATTCTTAATTTCCCCTGTATTATGATCACCTTGTGGATCACAGCGTGATCTTCACAGCAGGAGTAAGAGGTCGATTTCTCACTTTTCCAATCAAGTCTCTCCATGATGCATTGCAATCATCTCAGTGGCATGCCTGCCAGCCTGCCGTCACTGTCAGAACAAACCGGAACCGCTGTCAACATTACATTTCCATTTCCATCTCTAATTTTAGTCTAGTTCTGGTAAATATCAGCAAAATGTGTAAAATTGTTTTGTGGAAATTCATCCTCGATGGGAAATGTATTGGATGACCTCTTGACATCATTACATTTAGCGACAAGCTATTTCGGGGGAAAATACCCTGAATTCTCAAACGGATTGTTTGTTTTCCTGTAATTTCA
>NW_015787219.1:0-5165 GCF_001515625.1 Sinocyclocheilus rhinocerous | reverse complement strand
ATGTTGAATTGTCTAGAAAGCTAGGTATTAACACTGTCACTGACTGTGAAGATCTTTTAGCCCCACTGCCTTTTTTCAAGGAAAATACTTCCTTTGGTTTAGATAAGTGATATGCATTAATTATGCAATAATGAATATAGTACAATATCTGCACTGATACATGTATGCAAGATGTACAGGCATTCTGTTTTCTTTAAAAAAAAAAAAAATTTAAATAAAGAACTGTCTACTGGCATGTCTGATACTAAAGATATAATTACATTGAGATTTGATATTCAGATTTGCATTTATATATTCAGGATTTTTAAATATATATATATATATTCCGATTTAATTATATTTTCAGAATAATAACCATCTTCATGATTTACATTTATATATATTAATTTACATTTATATATTCAGACTTGCATCTACATATTGCAATTTACATTTATATTTTCAGAATTATAACTACATATTCACAATTTACATTTATATATTAAGACTTAAAACGATATATTCAGATTTACTTCTTTATATTCATTATTTACATTTATATACTAAGATTTTTATTTTTATATTCAGACTTTCAACTACATATACTGAGTTGCATTTATATATTCAGATTTGCATCTTTATATTGTGATTCACATTTATAAATTCAGATTTATAAAAATATATTTTGATTTACTTCTATATATTCACAATTTGCATTTATATATTCAGATTTCCTGTTTGGCACTTCATGGAAGATTGAATGTGTTACATGGATGAGAAACTAAAGGATCAAGTTAGCTAATAATGCAGTGAATCTGTGCAGTAACACACTGCCATCTAGTGGAAGCTCAGAGAAACACAAAAACCGTACAGTGTTGAACAATGCAAATGTACGTTTTCCATTAGTTCAATACATTTTGCAATTATCACTGAATAGGAAAAATACAGGTTTCCTTCTCTATTAAATTCTGCTTCTTAAGATAAGGCGACAGGATATGTTATATCATTTTAAAAGTGGAAGCATATGAATTTGTGCTTTTTCACCCAACATCAAGAATTTGGGTTAAAATACATATAGAACGAAAAGCGTATTTTTAGCTGCTTTGTGTACATGTCTTACATTTATTTAACCTTTAATTATAGTAGTTACAGCACATTTATCATTCACAATCTGATATGGTAAAAACTCCATGCATATTAATTTGGCAAGAAGTTGGTGTTTAAAACAGTTAAGATGGAGTCTGTCACACTGCAGGACACTGATGATGGTTGTATGATGCAATGCGGTGAAAGTCTGCATGTGTGCAGTGATCTCACAGAGCTGTTCACGTCATCACACACGCTTGGAAAGCTTCCAGAGATAAGTGTGTCAGCGTGGATGGGTTTAGTTGTTAAAATGTGCTGATAATCACACGAAAGGATTTAAGTAAACTCTCCAGGCAAAATGCCACCGTACGCACGGAATTATGTCAAAGCACACAGTTTCTGCTACCAATCCCGCATTATTTCTTGGAAATGATTTGTATTGGAAAAACAAGACAAAAAAAATAAGATATTATTTTTTTGCAATGCATGCAACGACTTTATGAATTTAAGACATTCTGCTCCGACTTAAGAAATTTTTACGGCCTTAATTTGTGGATGAACGAATTAGGACTTTAAGACGTGCAGAAAGCCAGAGCAGAGGACCAAAAAGAAGAAAACTTAAAATGTTCTGTACAAGGCAAAACGCGTTTTATGGTTTAAGAACTTGCCTGCATTCTGTATAGTTTGTGCTTGCTCAATTACATCAATGCATACACGTACTCACATAATCTCTGTTAGTCTGATGTGCCAGGGAAGAAACCCAAGTGTGCTTTCCACAGGGCCGAACTTCAGCACCAGGTCTGGGTCTGGTATGTTCTTTGACTCTGTACAGGGGGGAAAAAAACAGGTTTCAGTGGAAAAAGCCTGAGGGGCTTCTGAAGATGAATAATGAGAACACTACAGGCTCTTTTGGTAACCGAAAAGATCCTGGAGACCATAGAAAAAGCAAAAACGGTCCTGAATAACATCTGTCTCTCATATCCTCCAGGAAGAGTGAGCTCAGTGAGCTGCAATCACAGAGAAGCGATGATGCTCATACTGTTGCAATCAGAGGTTGTGCTATAAAAATTCTTCATCACTCTGATGGCCTGAATAGTATATTTTCCATTGTGCCTCCTTGTTATCTGACATGATCATGTTCCTGATACAGATATATACTATTCTATTTTTGTAAGCAGATTTTGGTTTGATACATTATTGTAACTATATATTATAAATAATAACAAACATCATATTAAGATAAATATCTTGTAATACAATTTAGTATATAATTTATATTATTAATATTTAATATGACCCAATATTTATAAAAATGTAAATTTACAAGAGTGAGTTTGGTGAAATGACTAAGTTTTATTTAATTGATTCAGTCACAAAAAAATGTCTATTTATTTGAAAAATCAAAGGTTTAAATCATTGCATCTATAAAGAAATGTCAAATTACCATATAAATAGTCAGTGAAATATTACTGTTTGGCATTTTCAATGTGTTTGATATCAGATATATTTTTTTATTATCAGATTTCACAGCTCTAAAAGTGTTTCTATTTATTCTGCTCTTGTACTGTGATGAAGACGACACCACTACAATACAACAAAAAATATCCCACAAATTATTTCACTGGCATACACTTGAAATCCCTCATAAGGCACTTTGAAAACTTTATTTTTTCCCCTTCTCTTCACTTGTAATCCCTATCAGCATTCACTGAAGAAAGGAAAATAATTGACCGGATCCTTTATTTTATTTATTTGTCAAAATAATAGAAAGCATTTTCAATTATGCAGAAATGTTTCTTCTTATACAACCTGTGGTTGCACAATTTTTTCAAAGACTAACACATATTTGTCCTTAAGCATTTATATACATAACATTACAGGACTAAATGTCATATTTAACTGCGGGGTTTGTGCTAGTCAGCTAACAGACATGCTGTAACCTCACCTCTGAGTAATGAGTCCAGCACAGTGACGTTAATGTCTTTGGACGTCTTTTCCTTCTGCTCAACGGCCCGGCAGAGCTGCTGGGCTGCCTGGACGATACTGAGCCGCCCATCATCTGGAGATAAGACCTTCACCACTGACTGACAAGATAACACTATAGAAGACAGGAAAAAAATGACTTTAATTTATTAAGTAAAGTGTGGACAACATTTACAAAGACTAAAACACCCGGGTGATGCATAGTCTATATTCCATTTAGAAATTGAGTAAATCAGAACAAGTGACTAAATATGAACTCTCAGTCTTTCCGCTAAAGTCAGATGTGTGTGATGAGACAGAGTTAAATACATCTTGTGAACAAGTCCACACAAAGTTACAAAGCTGCTGATTTGGTACTCAAGAAACATTTCTTATTATCATCAATTCTGAAAACAGTTGTTTTACTGACCACAAACTTTTGAAAAGTATAAATATGTTGGCATGAACAACTAGTCCAACTGGATCAGTACTTATTATTGAAAAAGTACTTATTATTGAGCCCGAAAATATATATAGCTTAGGTGTAAAACAAGAAGAAAAACAGGTTTTCCTATGTATCACTGTGTCACTCTGGATTGGGTTTCATATGGTCCTCAAAAGATGACTTGCTCAAGGCATATTTTGAAAAATAAAACCAATTTCCTGACCTACAGAGGTCGGCAAAAATTAATCTTTTCAGACAAAAACTGCATAAAAGTTTCTCCATTTTCCCACAAAGCCTGTAGTGAATTAACCTGCTTTTCCAAACCCAAGCCATGAAAACAGATAAAAGGTATAAACAACTATCATTGTGATCCATTATATCCAAAAACCTGCAATCATACTAGACAAAATATTCTGATCCAACCTGTTTGTACAGGTGCCCACCCACAGTGGGCGTCTCAAACAAAAAGCAACAGTCATTTTCTCAGGATTTGAGCCTCACCTTGATGCTCTTGCTTATATGTACCGTTCTTCATAAACTCCACCGAGTATTTGGAACTGTCCATTCCCAAAAGCTCCTGCTGCTGTTTCAGGATTTCCTCCATGAGTCTGGAGTTATTCCTCCTGAAGACACCTGTAAAACAAGATGTCCCACACCCATTAGACATTATAGTTTCAGAGAGAAACCCTCCATATTCTTCATCCATTAAAGTTGGAAACAACCATAAAACCAAGCTTAGACTTCAGCATCAGTAACATCAATCTAAAAATGTTATCAGCAGCAACCTCACACTTTCAGAAGACAAATTTAGACCCTCAACACTTTAGGCTAATTGAGGAACATGTCACATGAGAGAACTCAATTTGCTGAACTCGCCAATGTGGTTCAAGATCAGTGGCTTTCAACGGGTGGAAAACAGTTCTGTTCTGACAGGGAATAATCACTGTTAAATAATAAAACACAATAAAATAGAGCAAAATTAATATGATCATCAACTGTTGAAAGGGAGAAGAAAAAAGCTTGAATCAAAACTAGGCTAGTTGAGAACCACTGACTTCTTGGTTTCTTCATAAAATGACTTAGTCCACAGTGGCATGAATGAATAACGAAGGTAATTTCTTGGCCAAACAAAATTTATGACCTTTAAATTACAAATCACTATTAGCAATGTGATTCAGACCTCTGTTCACCCTTACTATATATTTGTCAGTTATAAAATATCTGTCAAAGGTTATAAGCAAAATATGATATCAGACACTCCTTTACTTCCATTGAGAAATATATTGAGGTGAAAGAGACTGTTTTGAAATAGAACAGACAGATTGTTAAATTATAAAGACGAGAATAAAAGTTTGATTAATATGCATTTTAAAACCTTCAAATGGTTCAAAGAAATTATTAATGCAAATAACGGTATTATTAAGTCTAGTTTCATTCTTGAAATCAAGGAATAAGAAAGTTTTGGAGCAGCATGTCACACGTTTTTCCTATATAAATTATATATTTTACCCATTTGTTAGAGGTTTTTAATCATTTAAAACATAATACATTTAATAAACATATAATATAATCAAATGTAAACTTTAGTGACTTTTTGTTTTATATATTTTAATAAGTACAGGTCAGAATGAGTATGTTGTTTCATTTTTGCATAAATACAGGTGCATCTCAATAAATTAGAATGTCGTGGAAA
>NW_015787218.1:0-4299 GCF_001515625.1 Sinocyclocheilus rhinocerous | reverse complement strand
ACGAGTTTTTGTTTTTATTTGGCGTACTATTTATACGCACTTTCACGAGATCGGGTTGACTACTAAACTGGCGCAGTTGGAAGGACGGAAGTTGGGAGAAAAATTATCTCACCTTATTCGTTATGACTAAATAAGCCTTCAATAAAAATACTGACTGCAGTTAGTGTTACTATAGTAAATGCATGGTAGTAATTCGTAACATCATTCGAATCATTTCATGCCGACGTTAGGTTTAGCGCTTTTCAAATATCTACATGGAGTCATCCAGCCCTCCACATTAATACGAGGAAGTCTCTGAACTAGAAGACTTGCGCACAAAATGCATATCATAATAAAACATATAGCTACATATATAAAACTTACCGAGATCGCTTGGTCTTGACACCAACTTGATGCCTTTGTCGAATGGAGTAAATTTTTTCATGTCTTTAGAAATTTTTAATCAACGTCTATTTCGTACTATTGTGCGTCTGCGTCGACTCTCTCCAGACCGTTTCTGTTTCTATTCGCCAGATCCCGTGACGCGCACACGTCCACAGTCAGTGCGCTTCTTTCCGTGGTCTGGCTAAAAGTGAAACTATTGAACACTGACACAGTGTCACTGGGAAATCTTTGTATCACACTGCTGCATGACCACCGCGAGGATCGGCATTAATGGTCAGGGGTCAATTGTTCTTGTTCGATATTTTTAAATGTAGGGTTTTTCCTACTTGTTTTATTTTTTTACTTAAAACAGGAAAATCTTGTTTATGCATCTATCGTCTGCTGAAGGTCTCCAGGCATTTGGTACGGAATTGTGCTTTATCCATTATCATCCAGTGCTTATAATTAGAATTCGTGTTCGAATTATGGAGTATTGAAGTCATTGCGTAACAATATCTGAATAACCGATTAAACTTTTCTCGCATGCACTGTATTCGTCGTATTCACCTGTTAGTTATTATCTAGATCTAATTATACTAACGTTGCAGATCGCATAATGTCAGTCTTAACTAACATCTTTTGTTCTTGCATTTAGTTATCTGTTTATGATTTTGTTTGATTATTGTACCGTATGATGATTATACCGTATTTTGTCACATTGTGTTATCATGCATAGGTAGCCTACTGTACTCATACAGTTGTATAAATCTTGTCCTAGTCTTACAAAGAATCATCTAGGTAGGGATTTCTTTGCAAAATGTTGTGCTTGGCTTAAGGGCGTCAACAGAGGAGTTCAAAACGGATAAACTTAAGGAATTCTTTCCAAAACTGTTATTGAATATGGCCTAAATACATTTAATGGGATTTGATGTGCAATGTATCATTATAATAATGGACTCTGCTGTTATTGTTGATAACCCAGATGCACACAGAGACTGCTATATTGTGAATATGATTATCAAATAATCCCATATTAATTATTAAGATCAGTACACTACATTTACTTTTATGCATTTGGCAAGCACTTTTATGGAATGTATCCGAAATACTAATTTCATCAGTTCATGACCTTGGTGTTGCTATAGTGCCATAAGACGTTTGAAAAAGAATCTGGGAAAATGCCTAACAATGTATTATTCATGCCAGGCCAGTAGTTGCTGACGTGACTTTGTAAAGAAACACTACGCGCACATACACATTCATTTTCACGAATTCACATTTTTGTATAGTTTACACAATTGTTTTCAGAATCTTACACTTTGAAAATGTTGTTTTCAGCCACCAATAATGCTGCTTTTGTGTCAGCAAATGGCCAAAATGCATTTTCTGTTTTTAGTTTAAAAGGGTGTCATGTAAATGCCCCATAAGTTTATTTTGAACCTGTTCCAACTCACCAGCCTGCACTTTTCTAATGATCCTTAGGAGCTTTTCTAGCTGGTTCAGGTGTATTTGATTAGGACTGATGCTCAACACTGTGGGACAGATGGCCCTTTGAACAGGACTGGACACCACTGTTACTGTTATACTTAGCTGTCAAAGCTTTGCAGTTACATTTAGCAATTTTATTCTACTGAATCTGACCTCATTCTGATCTCCTTATTACTGTGCTGTGTGATTCCACCAATGCTGTAATCATTTTACTCAATACTGTACATTTAAAAACGAATCTACTAACCTCTTCTAGTTTGCAGAGGATGCCCTCCTGGTAAACCCAACAACAGATTTCTCATCATATGGAAAGTATTATACAGTTTGGGTCATGGTATACTGACCCAAAGAGTAAAATGTAAGCACACAGATAAAGCTATAACACGCTCATCACGGGAGAAGTTTGGACAACAGGTTACATTTCATCTGAAACTTAAAGCTTGTAGTGGTGAGTTTCTTTAACACTTAATGCTCAGTGTGCTGGCTCTTCAGCAATCAACTAATACAATTACTTCAGTAATGAGAACTTAATAGGTACATTTTCACAACTTTCTCCTTTTGCCATGTTTGTTGCTTAAAATTCAAATCAGGATAATGTTTTTTTTATTCCCCACAGTATTGTTTCCATTTCAGAACTTACAACAGTCTAAGAAAAAGCAAACACATATGATGCCATCGCCACCGAAAGAGCCAAACATTCCTCTGCTTCAAACAAATGCACAAGACTTCTGTGCTATAACTATAAATGAAACCTCCCCACCCATGAAGAGTAAGCATTAATCTATTATTAACACATATTATAGTCACAGTACACTGTCAGATTGTAACATGAATAGCTTTGGATTGTCAAGGATACGTTGGATTAGAGAATCAGGGAGCCACATGCTACTTGAACACAGTGCTGCAAATACTCTTCAGGACAGAGGAGTTCAGAGAGGCTGTGGAAAAGTAGGAGCTTGTCATTGTTCTGGTGCTAATTTTAGCTGAAAAATAAAATCAGATATAACTAGTGTGTTTTGCAGGTACGTCATGAATAATTCCAGGTCCACCATTAATAATCGCATTGCAAAGTTATTTGAGCGTTTGAAGTCTGGAGAGAGAAACACTGCCACCACTGAAGGAGTCACAGCTGAACTTAAAATCAATGGTAGGTTTAGGATTTGCATTTTGACGTAAAAATATGATTTCTTAACAAATTCCTAAAACAAAACAAAGCTCTAAAGTGCACATTTTCACTTCAAATGTGTGTGTTTAGCACTTTTCACACGATTGAGTCATTCAGGCATCATGTTATTTCATCAGTTCATAAGCAGGAAGATGCTGCAAAATGTCTTCAGAAGATACTTAACAAGATCGCTCCTGAAATATCCAAGGTGTGTTTAGTACCTGCAAATACCCGAAAAGTTCTTCATCAAATGCATTGCACATACTTATCACTGTGTCTGGAGTGTGCCATATGCTTGATATTATATAGGGCTAATCTTGCATCTAATCCATGAAGAGTTTGAGCTTCTTAAAATCAGACACCTGTAGATAAAAAAAAAAGCATTACAAAACAAAATTAATGCAAATGTAATTATCTATCTATCTATCTATCTATCTATCTAATCGTGTAGATATTTCAGGGAAGGATGGCACAAACCACCATTTGTATAAATCCAGCAAAAGAACATGAACCTCTGGAGCAAGTTAAAACCTTTTTCATTTTATCCATTTCCTTGAATTCAGAGCCACTTGTACACATGGTAAGTGTCTAAAACTGATCCCTCTGTAGTGAGATTATATTAATGTCATGTACCCTAATGCGATTAAAAATATTACAGGTTCAGTGCTTGTCTAAACACTCATAAGCATAATACTGATCACCACATAAATTAATTTGCACTCATAATTTTTGGGAAGTCTGGGTTATAGTGAGGCACTCACAATGGAAATGAATGGGGCCAGTTTCTACTGAAACAGTGAGTAACAAGACATACAATATGCATGTTACCATGATTTTACTGTGAAGAAAGAAAAAAAAACTAACTTTTACTGTGTAAAGTTAAATCCAATTTAACAATTTTGTTGCAATTACAACAAACTGCTAACCAACAAAACCCTAAAGACACTGTACAATGATTTTAAACGGCTTAATTTATATAGCTCAAACAATACATTGTTTTTCATAGAATTAATGTGCTTTCATAAAATTGTAAGCTTCACATTTTTATTTTAAATGCTCCAGATACTGACCTTATTCACTTCCATTATAAGAGCCCCTCACCTCAAGCTCAATTTCTGAAAACAAAGGATGTCTAAATTACTTACAAATGACATGTGAAGTTCTTAAACCTGGAATATTCTTTTAAATTAATGTTTGTTTAGTTAATATTTCATCATTTTTACCTTCAGGCAAACCCAATAAGTTAACATGGACAAAAATGTTTCAATAACTTTTTTTTTTTT
>NW_015787217.1:0-3508 GCF_001515625.1 Sinocyclocheilus rhinocerous | reverse complement strand
CTTCAATATTCTGCAATGATGCTGCATTAGAGGAATGGTGCTGCTTATGGAGTGTGAATCAAGACACTTTTATGTGTTGGTAAGGCATCTTTATCTACCTGTCTGTTTCGCTCATTGTTTCTCTATCTCTCACATTCAGACTATTTCTCTTTCTTTGGTACATATGAGCAATCTAGGTCACTGTCATTATGTGCATATAGCAGCATTAGTTTTAGGTCTTGGGTTAAAGACGGCATGAAATTGCCTGACTAGCATAGTTTTCGTTCCTGTGTTTTGATGTATTTTGTATTGAAACAGAGTTTGGCTGGGACATATTGAAGTGACACACTCTTTAAAAAAATACCCAGTTGCCTTTAGTTTGTCAGAGCCATGAACCTTGCTACTTTATAGTAGCTAGTCCGTTGCATGTGGTGTTAGGAGGAGGGAGTTCATCATTGTAGATAGCATGTGATTGGACAAAAATCTGTGTAGTGCAGGATGAGTCATCACTATTTATTGTCTGTATTCCCAGAAGAGAAATAATGCAATTTTTAAAAAAGCAATCAATACCTTTACTTAGTAAGAACACTTCCTTGAACTTCCTATTCATAAAGTATCCTGAAAAAAATGAATCTCAAAAATATTAAGTAGCATATTGATAATAAAAAGAAATGTTTCTTGAACACCAAATCTTAAACATTATATTAGAATGATTTCTGAAGGATCATGTGACTGGAGTAATTTCTGCTGAAAATTCACAGGAAGAAATTACATTTAAAATATATTAAAAAAGAAAAAGGAAAAAAACAACCCCAAAATTTTGAATGATAGTGTAAATTTTCATTTAAAAAATAGTTTGAAGTAAATTAAAGGCATTGTTCCTTTACTCACCTTTATGTTGTTCCTGAACTATGGAATAGAAAAGATGCTTCTGTCTATGCAGCAGTTTTCATTGTATGGACCAAAAAAAAAAACATCTTTCCTTTTTGAAAGTTTTTTTTAAAGATCTTCAGTGTTCTGCAGAATAAAGTCATACAGGTTTGGAAAGGCATAGGGGTGTGTAAATTAATTGTCATTTTATTCCTTTAAGTTTGATGTATCAAACTCCAAACCTTCTCTTTCTCACTCATGTAAATGAAAGCTCCAGCTGCATGTTTTGCAGCTCTGTACCATATAGTCATCTTCACAACAGCATCCCTAATGCCAGGCCAGCGCTAAATCCGGAAGCACTTAGCACACAATATGGCACTCATATTACAGGCTGCTGGTCCCACACTATATCTAACCCCATCTCAGGTCAGCTAAACCCATTCAAGGTCCAGAGAGACTCACCTCTCTTCCTGTAGCAGAAATAATACACACTCTATATTAGTGATGCACGGATCGTGGTTATATCCGCGGGCACTGCGGATAATCTGCAAGTCGGGTAATAAATAAATACATTCTGATTAATTGCGGGTGGGTCGCAGGTGGATGAGATAGATCATTAATGATGCAAACATTAACTACATTCTCTATAATATGAACGTGTTTTAAAATGCAACTTTTTCATCAGGCAGACATGCGCGCTCAACATAATTAATTTTTGTGTGTGTGCGCGTTCGTCTGTTCGGGAAGTTGCAGTGACAGAAACAGTGACATTCCAGTTAAAGATTGAAGGGAGCCTGTGCTTATGCTATTAATCTGGCCAAAGAAGAACTTTTGTTTTATAAATAAATGTTCATTTAAAAGCAGCCTACGATTAGCGTATTATGTTATCGTTATCCCTTATGGCTCCAATGAGGTTTTGTTCCATCCTCCATGTGGTGCCAACTCACAAAAGGAGTGAAGCAACTTGATTTGCGAAACCTTTTTTTTATTGTGTTTAATGCTATGTCCTACTTTGTTGTGCTGTAGCCTACAGGCAATGTTAACACACTTAAAAGTGTAGTTATGAATCACAAGGATAAAAAATTTCTAGCTGTTTTTTAGTCGTATGAAATCAACCCGATCTCACAGGAATTTGTACATATTTGACAAGGGTGCTAATTCATTCAAATTCGTACGACCTCACTCGTACAAATTCATACGATTTGTGAAAAATCTTACATATTTTACGAGGAGGCAAATTCGTAGGAATTCCTACAAAGGACCACACCTAACCCCTCCCCTAAACTTAACCGTCACAGAAATTGTACAAAAACGTACAAGTCAGGTCGTACGAATTGGCCGTGAGATAGCGCTATATAAAATACATCCTCAATTATCTAATTATGTACAGCTTGGATGCAGCATCTGTCAAAAATAGACTAGGCACCTATGGCCTATCTTTAGCGAAGCAGCGTGGAGAGCCGCTTCTGAAACGTGCCACAGCGTGGCTGGTATAAACACAAGCACTGACTAGAGTGGCCGCGATCAGCTCCGGTGGTCATGTCGGAGCCGTAATTCACCGCAGACGTGTGCAGTGATGCGCAGACCAGTTCCGTCACTGTATCTGCTGTTAGAAATTAACCATCCATTCATCATATCAACATGCAAAACTAAGAATTAGAATAATTGTAATGTGACAATCGGGTGCTGGTCGGGGCAGATATCTAAATCAGAGAAAAATATAGGTGCGGGCGGGTGGATAATTTGTTTGAAGCAGCGGATTCGGGTGATATTTGAGCTGATCCACGCATCTCTACTCTATATATTTTTCCCATTAACTTGCTTTCATTAATCTCAGAATGACCTGCGGCTATGAGAAGGCTGCTGACATTCTGAGATATTTGAAAGCAATCAAGTGTCTTTCCTGTTGCCCTTTTTTACTTCCCTAACATCAAAGAGACATCCCTGGCTTTGATAAAGTATCACTGAAAAAAGTGCAGAAATATGTCATGTCAATACGGAGTGACAACGGTTTTTTACTCTCCTTTCATCACAAAGTGCAGGTGTCACAGTGAGGAGAGACATGGTTTCCTCAGACTTTCTGCTTTTAAGACCAAGTCGATCTTTTCCTCTGGAAGTATGCTGCCATCTCGTTCTTTTTCGCTTTATATAATTGAGCACGTTTGTCTAACCGATGTAGAGCCGAGTTCTGTCTGGCGTTATTAAACGAGACAGAGATATACGGAGGCTGGTTTAAAATAATACAATGAGCCATTAAGGGCACACAATGCTCTCTTGTCCCAGACAGCCTGGTGCGAAACAGATTTTGTGTTTGACGAGATCGATAGAGTAGAGCGATGTCCACCAGAGCAAACAGCTGTACACAATCATACATAGACATGGGCAGATTGTTTTTACCATAGGCTGTTGTTTATTTAGCCCTGTTTTGGCAATTATGGTACATTCAATTCCTCCTGGGAAGTTTGTATTTACAAGTTTGTTTCATCAGCATCACTGCATGTCATCAGGTGCATTTAAATCACTTTGGTCAGAGCGAGATGCTGATAAACCTTTTCTACTCTTTTTAACTCTACTTATATAGAACGATGAAAAATGTGCATTAGGTGTATTTGTACTTGTTTTCATTAAATATATATATATATATATATATATATTCTAT
>NW_015787216.1:0-3397 GCF_001515625.1 Sinocyclocheilus rhinocerous | reverse complement strand
GCAGCACCAGATCCGGATCAGCACAGACGCTGGTGTTGATGCGCTTGTCATATGCTTCATCACACTGTGACAAATGGTCTTATTATAAAACAGAGGCTTTGCAAATGCACTGTGACCAGAGAGGAGCCAGGTGAACGCATACGCATACGCACACACACACACACACACACACACACAACCATACAGAGCCTTCATATCTTCATATACTCAACATTAAAAAGTAGGACTTGTGCTAAACTAAACCACTAGGGGGTGAACACAAAGAAATTGCTAGCAAGTTTCATAATTACAAACAGCAAGTAAAGCATTGAATCAAATGGGAAAGTTTGAAGTAGAAAAATTGAAGTAGTATATTCTTGTAAAAATATATATATATACTCCAGTAAACCATACAGTATGTTATGTTTTATTGTTGTAATATGGACATCTTTGGCCATTTGTTTCTGTTTAGCCGTTTATCCGGCATTCTTTTCCATGAGTCTCGCTATTTTAAGACATTGTCAAGTTTAAAATAGTTAAACATCTAACGTATGTGTCATTGTCAGATAAAACAAAGGACAAATCAGATGAATGGGATGGCAGAATGGCCATCTTGAACATATTGTTTACAGTAGCAACTGAATTGTTTGTCAGAGGAAACTCATGTTATTCTGTTAACCTGAAATGGAATCAACATTAAGAAACTAAGCCAAAATATTTGATTTTTTTAGAAATTTAACCTGAATTAACAGAGGAACTACATTACCCACAATCCTGAGGAGAAATCCACCAATCAGAGAAGTTGCTGTTATCATGGAAACAGAACAAGCAGCAAAAATGATTGGCTACTCCTTCAATAAAGGCATTCAATTCCTATGACACACTGTGAATGACGTCATTCAATCTCATTTCAGCCGTAAACATCTGAAGATTTTGCAATGCATTTAAAATATGTTGTTTTATTGCTTATATAATCAAAAACTTTATATTGTACACAGTATTCCTTTGTATATTTTTCTATCATAATAATATTTTGCTTCAAAAGTTGTATATATGTCACTCCTGAAACTGCCATAACTGACATAGTGATGCTTTGCGTTCTTGTTGTGTAAACTAGAAATATGGATTTCAACAGTTTAACCAGTTTGATTTATTTTACCAGTTGGAGTTATTTTTGGCCACAGTAATATCAGTATGCTATTGTTCAGCAATTTAAACTACTGTCCACAAAAGGTAATAACATTTTTTGTTTTTTTTTTAAGTTATTTCCGGTTTTAATTTTAAACTAAACATTTTTTTGTAGTTTTGTTGTCTGTTTTAGTCTTTCTTTTTCGTTTTTTTTTTTTTTCAATGTCTATTTAGATTATTTAGCTTTAATTTATTAAGTTGGAGTTATTTTAGTACTTCACCCTAAACTAAATGAAAATGAGAAATGTTGTCTTGACAACTAGCTGAACTAATATTTTATCTTTTATATATATATTTTTTTCAGTTAATATTTATTTTAAGTAATAAAAACAAATTTTTTAATGGTTTTAGCTGTAGTTAACGATAATAACCTTGGTACGGAACAGATTCCAAAACTAATAGCTCTTAAGAGCCGTGAATCAGAAACTCAAGAGCATGACTAGTGTAGTCCAATTCCTGAACGAATTACCCTTGTGAGTTCTTTTAAGTGAATCAAAGCACACAGTACATTATAGTACATCTTTCCTATTTCCTGTTCCATTCTGTTACCTGCCTGTTTCTGAATGCAATACCTAGCACAATAAAGCCAGTTAATAGTTTCTTTTCCACCACACTGCACCACCCATTCTCTCTGAGAGTAGGTTTAGATTCTTGTTATATCGGTTTATCGTGTTCTATCTTCATAGACGATTTAATTTCCTGCGTTGAAAATAAATAAATAACATTAATACCCAAATGACTTGCTTAATGGAATGTTTAATGACATTTCTTTTGGAATCCGGCATGTATTTCAGCCTCAGCGACGTGGGAAGGAAGCCAAAACAACAAAGACTTCGATTGCTACGCACGGTCTCGAATTACAATCATCAGAATATTTGACAAACAGCCAGTCATTCAGCGCTCTAGATGTGTGGGATTTTCTCAAGCGGATTTGTTCTGTTCAGTAAGGCTGGAGTACCGGGTAACAAAACCACCCAGGAAGATCTGTGTATATCAGATATGGCCGCATTCATAGTGAAAGACAGGAGCCCATCTCTCTAGAGAGCGGTGGCAGCATCTTGTCTCTCACGCCAACACATCACACCAAAGTCCAGCGAATCGGTCCATGTGTGCCAGTTGGCTTTTAGCCAGAGTGGCTCTCCGTTACGGGGTTAGAAGACAAATGGCCCCTTAACACCGCTGGCCATCTGAGGTGACCCAACTCGCCCATTATGATCCAGTACTCGAGAACACAAAGAGCCTTTGTTCAGTAGTCACAATAATCACTCTGTATGGTTTCAAAGTCAAAGAAAACAAAAACAGCAATATGATCTTTCGGAACGAAGTAAGATTGGGAACTGGCAAACTGGTTCTGAATAAAGTCACTTAAAAAAAAAAAACTCTGCAATACTGTTTCTGAATGTACAACTTAAAACATACAGTGCGACCAGTGTAGTCTGATTTTTATAGAACAAATGACTCCGAGACGGTTGTTCTAAATCAATCAAAAATGCACAGCACGACTAGAGTAGTCCGATTCCCAAACAAATGACTCTAATGAGGCGCTTCTTTTGAAGTGAATCAAAAAAGAGTGACTAGTGTAGTCCAATTCCTGAACAAATGACTCTTATGAGATGGTTCTTCTAAATGACTCAAAAACACACAGCACAACCGGTGTAGTCCAATTCCCAAATGAGTGACTTATATGAGGCATTTCTTTTTAAGTGAATCAAAAACAAAACATGACTATTGTAGTCCAATTCCTGAACAAATGACTCTTATGAGTTGGTTCTTCGTGAATCAACGCATATATGTTGCCAGCAGTGCCGTCCAACCTTTTCTTAAACGAATGACTCTCACAAGCCAGTTCTTTTAAATGGCTCAAAAACAAAGCAATGTAGTCCGATTCCTAAATGAATGACTCTTATGAGCGGTTTCTTTTTAGTGAATCAAAAACAAAACATGACTAATGTAACCCTATTCCCAAACGATCTGAGTAGGTTCTCTGAAGTGAATCAACACGTCACAGACAGTGTTGTCCAACTTTTTCTCAAACAAATGACTCTTTTAAGCCAGATTTTCTAATTGACTCAAAACCATACAGTGCAGTTACCAGTTTAATCCAATTGCCAAATGATTGACTCTTAAGAGCCATTTCTTTTTAAGTGAATCAAAAACAAAGCATGGCTAGTACAGTCCAATTCCCAAACAATTGACTCTTATGAGTTGTTTCTTTGTGAATAAACACACG
>NW_015787215.1:0-3488 GCF_001515625.1 Sinocyclocheilus rhinocerous | reverse complement strand
TATTGGATAAAAGGAAGAAACATGAATGAGCAACAGTTTGTAACCCATGGTAAATTAACCTGAATGTCCTGTGTGGCCCAAACTGGGGAGCCAGGTGCATTCTGGACTTTAATAGATAGATTAAAGCTTTTCTCGATGATGAGATTCAACTGGCACTAAAAAGGCAGCCACCATTGGAGTATATGCCCACCCGTAAAGCCATATATTTGAATAATGGTCCTGTGATGTAACAGGCGACCAGCGCTAAGTAGGTTTTGTGAGGAAAGCTTCCCTCATTTGAACGTTCTCGCCCACCATCAGCCAATCAATTCTGTCCACTTAGCCTTGCAAAACTGGAAAATGATGGGCCATCCCATCACCTGTCTGTGCAGCGGGAAACTCATAAAAAGAGCTGCTCCCCACTGCATGAGGTCTATGAGTCATTTGCTGCACTGAGGCACGAAACTTTAGTGAAAAAAAAGACTATGTATCTGGAGGAAATTGATGTTATAGATTGATAGAAGTGTTTTCTTGGATAGAAGGTTGTCTTTATCAAATTTCTTGGAAACATGGACACCTGGATAAGGCTGTTGCTGCTGTAAAACCTAATAAAGTGGTTTTCATCTGGGGGTTTGAAGGTCTGTTCTGGTAGAATTATGGACAGTGGTGAAAATACATTGCTAATTGCAAAACATAAAGCACAGCTGATCATATCAACATGGATAATTAGCATTGAAAAATAAATAATTAGGACAGACCACTTACTCTTTTGTTGTTTATGTCAAAGGCTGTATGCCGAGCTGTGTGGCATTTATTCTTTTAATAATACTAAATGGTTACGAGAAAATATGATAATTAGCCCAGTGTTTATTCTACATGTAAGCCTAGTAAATCACCCTTCTGCATAGTAAGTAAGTATTTATTTATTTAGCAAGACATACCATAGGAATAAATTGAAAATATGTCCACAGTGGTATTTTTTTTCTCCGTAAATTGTGCTCACAATTGATAAAAATTGATTGGGTATTATTCTAAGTAATGTTGGCTAGAATTAACTGTGACACTGCAAAGCATTTTGTCTGCAATTTTTCTTAAAATAATAATAATAATAATAATAATAATAATAATAATAAAACACGTGTCACTTAAAAACTGCAGAAACTGTGAACTAGAATGAAAAAAGAGAGACAAATAATAATTTGATGGTGATAAGTCATTGATGTGGGCAAAACTGTTCTGGGTGCTACTAAGAAAACCAGTTGAGAACCACTGCTTTATTATTTTGTATGTGCTTATTTTAATGGTATATTGAATAAAGAAAATAAGTGGATATTATAGATTATATTTGAAGTCATTTGAAAAAGCAATGCAATTTTTATTATCGTATTCCAGCATCCCTGTTCAGAAAGTTTTGTAATTGACGGAACTAGACAGTGTTTTAAATCCTTGATGCAAACTATAATCACTTTTGTACCACAATGCTTTGTAGTTATGTGCTTCTTGATATACATTAGGTTTTTGTGTAAGCATGTTCCTGTTGAAGTATTTGAGAGACACAACAGTCTGTTGTTGCTTTTCAGAGTCCGCAGGTGGGGTGCAATAGTAAATGCTGTCCTGCACGCTTAATTCTGCGGCCAGAGCCGATGACAGCTATTAGGAGGAGTGTTGGGAAGAGATCAGCTGAGCATGACTTTAATCTAATTCTTTGTCAGTTCCTGTGAATGTCAGGAAGCGAAGATGATTTTCTCTGAGGACAGGGAAGAAAAGGCCATCCTGGCAGTACTGAAGGTGGATGGGGCTGAGCTACTCAAGATGGTGGACCACCACAAACAATATAAATGTTATTCATTTCTAAAGGTTATACATATACTGTACCTGTATAATGCACCATTCACCACCTGTTCTCTCAGCCAGTGAAGGCCAGGTTCTTGCATTTGTGTATGAATTGCCCTTTCAGTGAACCATTTGCATGACTGAGTTTGCTATAAGATAAGACACACTGGGTTGAGTCTGCTTGCATTTTCCAAGTTAAACAAATGTGGACCCCCACTATATAAACTAATATTAAGTTTTATATGAGCATAAATGTTTGTGTGAAAACTATATTTATATGATAAAAATCCATATTTGCACCATGTTTTCAGACTTTACATCTATGTACATCTATCTTTGTCTTGGTAAAAAATACCCACTTTGTGATATGGACAATATAAAAGGAATCATCACAAAACAATTCAAAGATTCTTTCTCCATCTCTCTTAACATTCCAGTACAGGAGTTCATAACTGGGAATTTAGCCAAGGGTATCTAATACAAAATGCTCGAGGCAACTCAAGGGAGACCTCTGAGAGGCTGAGCTGCTCTAAAATCCTTAAAGGTCACCCGCACTTTAAAATAATTTATTTGAATATCTTTTAGAGACGCTGGTGAGGAAGGAGGTCTGCAAGGGCTGGTATAATCTCTTCTTTCATCCCTCTGCTCTAAAAACTGTCTGTAATAGGGAGCTGTGTGACTCTTAGTAAAGACGAAGTGAAGTGGGGAAATTCTTACTTCCTTTAGGTACAGTATCTTCTCATGAAAGTCACCCTGTTTATTCAGGCTATTTTTGGAATTATAATTATAATAATAATAATTATTATTATAATTCGTATTATTATTATTCACAATTAATATTGACAAATAATGTGCTGTAATACTCTAAGTAATTCTTGAAAATAATAATAATAATAATAATAATAATAATAATTGCCAGTGTTTTTTCTTAGAAAAATATTATCATTATTATTACAGTTTTACAAACTGTTTACCATATTACTGTTTACTATTTACAGTACAAACAAGAAGATTGTTGTTTATTTGCTAGATTGATTGATTGCTTTTATTTATATTTATTTTGCGTTTTCATTGTTTTTATAGAAGACTCTTCTCTTAAAAAAAAAAAAAGAAAAAAAAGTTTTTCGGAAGTGAGTTGAGAGAATAACAATAAGAATTCCAGCACAAAGTTCCTTTGAAGGTAAGAAATCCTCCTGAAATGTCATACAAAATTATGTTTACATACATTATTAACTTCTCAAATCTTCATTGCAAATATCAGACAGCAAGCGCTAGTAAAGAAACACCAGCTTCACACACTATACATTATATCCCATTAACCCCGTGAAGGCTTTTTAATAAAGGCTGAGGCTGCTGGTTGCACTTCTCAATGCGCTGGGGGTCATTCCGGATCGCTCCGCCAAGCAATATTTCACCGGGAAGGCTCTATGAAGGTGTGCTTTGTAGGCAATTATTTGCCTATTAATTTTTAACTTTGTCCCTGCTGCTCAATAAACAAACAAAGGTGCCTAATGAAACAAATTGGTTCCAACAAAAAATGATTGTTAATAAATCATTCAGGGCAAGCGTATGGATTATCCACGCCGTGTTTTCACAGCCTCCCGAGAGCCCGCTGAAATTCGCACAACGGCACTTGTCCCCAAAAGGCATCTCGCAATCAATATGCAGGAGCATGC
>NW_015787214.1:0-3114 GCF_001515625.1 Sinocyclocheilus rhinocerous | reverse complement strand
GTATGTGTGTGTGTGTGTGTGTATATATATATATATATATATACTAAATACTTTTGCTTTTATATAATGATGACAATTTGGGTACAGTTGTGATGCCCTAAAAGAAGTGACCCAGACAGTTTTTGACAGTGAAATTTACTTTACAGTGTCCTTGAAATGCTAAAGTAAAAGTTTTGTCAAAGACTGATGCTGAGAGCAGAATGAGATATCCAGCGTCTCTGGGGAAGACATTAAAAATCACAGCAGCTTCTGATCTCCCTGAACACAAACTCGTCTGTTCGAGGGTGAAGAAGCCACATAGATCATTTTACCTTAAGAGCCCAGATCAAAGCTACACTCGGTCTCTCAGATGGAGTGACAGGAGGATCACAGGATCTTCTTCACCAACTAACTGCTCAATGAGGCCAGTCTGTCATTTTAAAGATTCACTGAAACTGTGATGGACGTGTACTTTGCCAAACCTGTCTGACAGCGTCTCCCTACACACACCAGGCAGAGATTAGTACATTATACAGTCATTACCCTCAGGTTCCTTCTGTCTAAAGCTGCTTTCTAATGTAACTAAGCTTTTCATTAGCCCAGGCTTCATACTTGCCAACTGTCTATGTAATAAACCGGGATGGTCTTAGTGAGATATATTCCAGCTGGGTAGAGCACTGTACTTTCACTCTACAGTTTCCTCCAGCATATGTTACGAGAGAGCGGTTTTTATTAGTAGAGTGATAACAGTAAATTAGGCAGTGTTTTTGCTTGAGTGCTCAATAGGAGATCAGGTTTTTCAGTTGGATTTTTCGCTAAATTAATACTAGGGTATTAGAGGGTTTCTTGGCCTGTGAATGGCATAACAGAGTTGTTATCAGCACTGAGGCCCTCATGACCTTGGAAACGAGCCATTTTCCTGTGCATTAGTACTGTGTTTTCTAGTCACATTAGATTCCGTACTGGAGCTGAGTTGAGTGAGCACAGGTTCAGTTTAGAGTCAAGAGGCCACAGGAAAGTCCAGCTTTGATCCTCGTATCTGGGCTCTGCTTCCTGTTTTGCTTCAAAGAAGCATGGACACTCTGTTTCAGGCCTGAAGAGTGAGACATAGAGAATCATAACTGGTTCTCAGAAATGTTCTCATTCACAATGTCATGTGCTTAATTTAGCTTTCCTTCTTCTGCTCTTTCCTTCTCATTATTACTATAGCAGTCAAAAGTTTGAATACATCTACTCATTCTTGATGATTATTATTTTTCTATAGTGAAATAGTGAATTGTGGCTCAAAAATGGGTCCTGATTGGGTCATGGACAGCAGGGGGGAAACGATGTGAATACAAATAATAAAACCATGCATTTATAATCATATAATATATATAATCGTATAATCATGCATATTAAGGATAGTAAATATAAATATATACAAAATATAAATAATACAAATAATAAATCGGAATAGTCTTATGAGCTTTTAAAAGGTACAAATGCTTCTAATCAAACTATCTGTGTCGGTGCACTTTTTATTTATTTATTTACTGTATTTATTTATTTTTTTATTTTTATTTACACTATGTTTAAAAGTTTGGGGTCAGTATTTATTTATTTTATTTTTTTACTTTTATTCAGCAAGAATGCTTTAAATTGATCAAAAGTGAGAGTAAATTCCTAATAGTTATTTAAAATTCTAATACTTCACAGTATATTTCTTTTTACTGGTTTTTTTTATCATATATGCAGCCTTGGTTAGCATAAGAGACTTCTTTCAAAAGCATATTAAAAATCCAATCTACCCAAACAAATGGTTTGTTAATTTATTTACTAAATTATATCACTTAAAGTGGAAATTTATACCTTAATACAATTTATGTCTACAAAATGATTCAAACTAATCAAATTTAAAAACCTTTCAAGCATTCAAGCAGAAGCTGTAAGCTGTAGATCAAACGGTCTTCGAGATCATGAGAAACTCGGGTGTTTAGTCAACTTTTCATTTTAATCACCTTTTTTACTTGTTAATGTAGATGTGTGTATTGCATGTAAATGTTGGTTTCTGTATTAAAGCAATGGTGAAAGTTTGTGGTGTTGTCATTTTTAATGTCTGTAATTGAGGTTTTCACTGAAGCATGTTTCTTGTGGTCAATTCAACAGTGATAGTCCACACATTGAGCCCCCCCTAGTGGATGAACCTGCACCTGACGCTGCCTCTGAAATCCACAACAGCGATGATGGTGAGCCCAGATGCCATTCAAAAAAACATACTAACAAGCGCACAAATTTTTCATAGACACACTGTTGCTGCCAGTACAAGTCAGCTCATCGTGGAAGCTCCTGTTTCATGCCCTCTTTTGTCCACGCACCCCTTCTGCAGCTCCAAACCTGTTACGATAAATGTGCTCTAACCTGCCTGGCTTCTTGTGCAATAACCCTTCCTCTTTTCCTTGTGCTCTTCCTCTCTTCTCACTTTCTCCCCTTCCTGTCCTCTCTCTCTTTGTCTTTCCCTGTCTTTCATGTCTCTAAATAGTAAAGTCAGGGTCCTTGAACGTTTCAGAGGCTGACCCCATTGAGGCCATCGCACGTTTTGACTACTCTGGACGCACCAATCGTGAGCTTTCCTTTAAGAAGGGGGCGTCTTTGCTGCTGTACCACCGTGCATCTGAGGATTGGTGGGAGGGTCGCCACAACGGCACTGAGGGACTGGTGCCGCACCAGTACATAGTAGTGCAAGACATGTAAGCTGTCTGGTTTATTGACTTGAATTAGTGATATCGATCAGAACTGCTTCTTTAACCAGTTATTCAGTGTCCTACTAGTAATAACTGATTAACTATCAGTAAGACCGCCTATAGTGTATGTGAATTCTAGAGGTGTCTGTGATTTTGTGTGATAGGCCGGATGGATATGCAGGCAGAGGAAGTCCCAAAGCTGACCTAGAAGCTTCCCATGATGCTGCGGAAGAGAAGGTGTCCACTAGAGCCAGTGCCAGCTCACCCATTGGAGGTCATGTAGCTGATATCTACCTAGCTAACCTCAGCAAGTAAGTTAACAGTTAATCTGGAATGATAAAAATGGTGTGCAAAAAAGAAAAATTGTACATATATATATATATATATATATATATACACACAGTATATATAT
>NW_015787213.1:0-3848 GCF_001515625.1 Sinocyclocheilus rhinocerous | reverse complement strand
GAATTTTCAGCATCATTACTCCAGTCTTCAGTGTCACATGATTATAATATACTGATTTGCTGGTCTAGAAACATTTCTTTTTTTTATCAATGTTGAAAACAGTGATACACTTTCTTTTCAAAAGTTTGGGGTAAGAAATTAATACTGTTATTCATAAAGGATGCATTAAGTTGATTGATGACAGTGACAGTGAAAACATTTATAATGCTACAAAAGATTTCGATTTCAAATAAATGCCATTCTTTTTTAATTGTATTCACTTTCTGTTCACCAAAGTATTGTTTCCACAAAATATGTTTTCAACATTGATAATAAAAATAACCTTTATTAATAATTGAGCACCAAATCAATATCGAAGTCAAATAATATTTCACAATATGACATTTTTTACTGTACTTTTGATCAAATAAATGCAGCTTTGGTGAGCATAAGACACTTTTTTTTATAAACACATTATTCTAAACTTTTAACCTAAACATGTAAAATTGTTAGCATACTATCCAACAGTGCTTTGATAATACTCATGAGTTATGAGGAGGAGTCCAAGGATATTGTTCCCTGATTGATACTGAAGAGCTGGCAAGCATCTTTGCAGCAGTAGGGAGCACAGGCCTGTGTGTTTGCTCTCTGTGCAGAGAAAAAACAGGGGAAGACAGCTGAATATAAGTGAACAAAGATGAAAGACAAACAAGATATGTTACATTTTCCCACCCAATCCCATTTAGAGACAGCTGGCCAGCACTACATGGATTCTTTTACCACACCCATTGTGCAATAATGACACCCTGTCTGTCTAACATTATCTGTTTGACATTTACTTAGGGGAAAATTACACAAATGGAATTTCTTTAAGCCTATGTATAAAACATTTATTTATTAATTTTTTTGCATATACTGTAAAATGCACTCTTTTCTCAAATTTGTGGAAATACTTGGTGTATCACATGCCTGGAAATCTGTAGCAATCACTGACATAGTCAAATGCAAATAATTTTGGGGATTGTAGGTAGAGTAGTTCTTACTTTTCCAACTTTAAACATGCTTAGCATGAAATTGACCCCATGAGCAAAGATTCATCAGTGCACATTATTCCAAAGAAAAAAATGACTTCATAATATTTCATCAAAATTTAATAACTTACTGTACCTCAGAACCAACTTTCCTTTTCAGCCACAAACATGAATATGAGCTGAGAAGACAAGGAAAGCCAATAGCCAAATAATAGCCAATAGCTATATAGTTGTTAAAAGTTATGCATCTTTTCTAAAATCTTGACTTAGTTTTTGCAGTAATATACAATGGCTTTAAAAAATAACTTTTCCATTTGGATGAAGTTAGGCATCAGTCTCCAAGCCTCCTCTAATGTGCATTCCAATGTTGTTTCCTCTTCAATACATTGAAAATTCACATTCGCTCTTTCTCCATTTCGCACTTTGGACGATCCAATCCATTCCTGGTGGATAAAATCATTTTTCATCCTACATTTACTTTGAATATTCTGTTTAATTTGGAAATATGTTTCATTACAAAAATAGAATGGGTTATGAATGCTGTTTCATGTTGACTTCATCAAAGAAAGGAAAAAACAGATTGACCTTCCCTACAGACTGGATTTAGGGTTGTTAAAGTAGAAAAAGCAATACAGAAATACAGTATGAAGAAATGGAGAAAAAAAATTAAAAAATCATGAAAACTCCCCATGGTGGCACATATCAGAATGAGGGCAGGAGGTTCACATGCCAACACTTTGTCTAGACACCAGTGACTTGACAAACGGAAGGCATTATTCACCAAAACTACATCCCAGTATGACTATGGATGGACACCCAGAAATGTTTTTTTTTCCATTAAATCTCAAGCCAATCTCCAAATGACTGCTCTGGTTTGCGATGTGGAAAATTAAATGCATTGTGCACTCCTCTCCTTAATCACAGCGTTTTTGTGTACATGCCTCTAAAAATAATTTTTAAAAACAGAAACAGTGGGTCTTTTCTATTTGAGAACAATGTTTTCAATCACATTTTGCTTTGACAAATGATCCAGCAACTCCAGTATGGACTTCTTTTTCCATGTTGAATAGAGAAGTCACAGACAGTGGCAAAAATTGCACCATCAATCACTGACTGGAATTCTATTCAACAGAATTACGGTTCTTGACACTCTTCATTGTGTTTGAGACAATGAACAGTAGTCTGCTTAGTGTTTTGAACAATGCCGGTGCTAAATTAAATGGTATGTCTTCAAGTAATCCAAGATACCTGACAAAACCCTATAACACTGAGTTCAGCAGAGAGTAAAATTAAATATCTTTATTTGAAACACACGTGTTGCCAATGTACACATTCAAGGTAACAGGTTAAACCGTGAGAGGGAACTATAAAATCTTAGATTTGGTCTCTTTTACATGTAAATAGATGTTTTAATGCTTACATTGCTGCCGTAGCTTCCATTTTATGAGCTGGAGAATCTCTTTATAATTAAAAATAATAAATGAAACGGCACATAAAAGATAGCAGCCTTAATTTTCAACATTCTAGACCATATGAAGTCTGAAAATTCATAGTGTTACACACACTGAGATCTTTTCTCTCAACGTGCTGTGAAATTGCACAAGCATGTTTTAAACAAGAAAAAGCAAAAGCCGCTTAGTTCAAAATTCTTTGGGCTGTCGTACAGTAAACATTCAAGCGAGACCACACAGACAGAAGGAGTTGATGAAGGACACCCTCTGAATCCTCAGCTTTGTTATTCTTCAAAGGCACTTTGTTGAACCACATTAAGGACAGGCTCTGTTTGATAATAATCTCCATTGAGCGCTCAGGCTGAGAATATGAATATGGAGCAAAATGCAACGGTTCTCCACTCCAGTAGAACTGATGTCTTTGTAAACGCTTCAACAGGATCTCAAAATGCAGGATGATGCATGTACAAAAAGCCCTTTCTCGTTGGTTAGATAAGCCACTGTGGAAACCGTGTGCCTGAGGAACGAAGATTTCATTGCATTCATCTCTTTTCCAGAGGCAGAGTTTGCAATGGAAAGCAATGATATACATCACTGATTGTCAGGTTGGATAACATATTGAATGCTTCCTGAAATCATTAACTACCAACCACATATTTAATTAAGTAAAGCATTTTTGGCAAGAGCAGGATGCTACTCCTGGAAAACTTGGCACTTCCAATATAAAAAAATAGAAAGAATTCAAACTAAGGCACATATGGTACGTTTAAAGATCATGCCTTGACTCAAAGCAGAAAAAGGAGCACAGGATTTGAACATTCACAGCAAAAATATGAATTCCTTTCATCAGATCTTCCAAATTCCACACCCATCAGCCTAACCTATATAACCCTGACTGCGAGTCAAGCTCTTTGGCAGAAGAGTACTTTACCGTGCAGTGGCATACATGGGAAGTCGAACAGACCTCACAGTCATCTTCGGTGCATGAGAGATTACTCTTGACTCATGTCTGTGATTCATATAACATGGAAATATCTCAATAAGAACATCGTCAACAATGGTCGCACAAACCTGCAGTAGTATTTGTTACAACACTTCTCCAAAATGCGGGTTAGGATTACATATCGAGGGCAACAGTTCCTCCACTTAAAACTATATTCTCTGTATATAGGAGTTCATAGGTGGTCTAACAACATCCGTAGATTTGGATACGATGCTGAAGGAAAATCAATGCACAGCGTGTGCATCGCCATCCCAGATGGATAAACGTCATTTAGAGTGTCTCTTTCTAGCCCCGTTGTTTTGCTGGTCTTCTGATTAGTCTCAGTGCTAATCATTGAAAAGACCACTACACATCTTCATATAGAAGCATACCACTGAAGATAGT
>NW_015787212.1:0-4717 GCF_001515625.1 Sinocyclocheilus rhinocerous | reverse complement strand
CTTCAGATTTGAAGAGCTTGACTTATCGTTGAGAGAAAATATGATACCTAGATGGAGCAAAAAATTAATAAACGTCACTCTAAATACTAAAAAAAGGAATTGCTGAGAAACATTTCAAGGTTTACCCTATAGAGCTTTTATAAATGCTGATCAAACTTGTCAAGAATTAAGCAAATGATCATGGAAGGAATGACTCTACTCTCTTTAACGTGTAGTAGCTTGCCTGCAGCACATACCTGGGATGAGAACAGGAATATGCTGCGTCAGGGCCCCTGGCAGCACGTTTACTAGTTCTGTCAACATGTTGAAGCAGCACTGCCGGGTCTTAACGCTTTTCTCCTTCATCTGTTTGTGCAGTGCTTTTACTATCATGGACACCTGCAAAGGCACACAATATATCACCCTTAGAAATAAACTTACATAATTAGAAAGCCCAAGAGTATGAAATAATGTTGTACTCTTCACAGTATATTGTAATGTACTAGATTAAAAAAAAAACTTTCCCTACCTGAATTTGAAGCATTGTAAGAGGAGTTTCTCCCTGTTCCATGGCATCCGGGTCACAGAGCCAGCTCTGGGCAGGGCGTGTTTGCTTGAGTAAGGACAGGTAGGCATGGAACACATCTGCCTTGACGTTTTCTTCCCGCTCTTTAAAGCGGGCAATGAGTGCTGGAGAAACCGTGCGGTAGAACTCTGGTAACATTTCAAGTCGTGTGCTCACCACGGCATCCAAGCACTTTGCTGCCGCTCTCCTCACTTTCCAACTCATGTCGTCATCATCACTGTACTCATCATCACTTCCTGTTTGGATCACATGAATTAGATGATATAATCAGAGTCTCTTCTTGGAATAATCCCATGCTACAATTCATACTGTTCACAATAGTTTGCATATTATGTATGTAAATGTGTCTGGGTACTTCAGTTCCAAACTAGCAGCCCCAAAAATAATTTCTTTAATACTCAGACACTATTAAACAGACAGAGAAACAAGTTTGTCCCCTGTACCCTCTGCTTCAGCAACACAAAGAGCGTGGACTTCTGAAGCGTGGGCTTCTGAGAGGAAAACAAACATACCCTCAAATCTGTTGCCAAAGTGTACGAGCCTCCTGAGGCTGCTTACAAGCTAGTGCGCAGTCAGCACAATCAATTATTGAAAAGAAAACAACAAATAGGTAGGAATATGATTTATGGATGAAAACAACACTCCAGTAGGGGCTGAGAATAAAAATCCTTGACGCCAGAAAAGATCAAGTAGACCAAAGGCATTTATGAATGTCTAACTCAAGCTTTTGGACAGGGGCTTGTCATTACGGCCTGCTCCTGTCAAATTCTAAAGTGCAGCAACCCACATTTCCTCAACCGTACTTCCACATGAAACACTTCATTCCAACATGCAACGCTGAGCACATCCAAACTCAGTTGTGCTTCAGAGCAATAATGGTTAAAAAAAGCATTTTCATTCCGAGAATGCACATCCTGTCAGAGAAATAGGCATGACATGCTCAGCACATGCATTTAGCAGAGTAAAAAGGTGCCTGCTTGACAATTTTTAAGGTAACACGAGGAATGGTGGCAAACGTTTAAGCCTGTCTGGAAATTACAGGACAATGAGCACCCCCAAACCAATCTCAGAGCCAATTTCATCAGCTGTAAATGCTTAAGTATTATTCAAATCTGCTAGACCGGACAAGTCACCATTCATTCCAATAACAAGCTGATTTCTGATGGTCTGGCAAACAGTCTCTGCAGATGGCCAACTTTTCAGTCCCATACATGGACAGACTGCCTCTCCGACTGCTGTATTATCAAGACACTGCTTTTAAAGACGCCTACAATGTGGAAAAATAATCCCTAGGGTTTTTATTATTGTTATGCGACCAGCAGAGGCTAACACACACCAAAACTAACAAACTGAGCTGGTAACTTACAGCTAAACAGACTTTTGGTTCAGGAGAGAGAATAAATCCTTCTTCCCTCAGACTGAGAGGAGAAATGAGCCCCGCCTCGTACCTTGATAATCTTCATCTACACCGTCGGCATCCATTGCATTCTCATCTTCATCCTCGTCGTCATAGTTGTAGTTGGGGTCATAAGTCAGATACTTAAGACAGATGCTAATGACTGTTGGGACATGTGGGTAGACTTCCTTCGGACACCTGGGAATCAAAGACATTAAGAGATTTAAATTCCACAAATAACCAGTTCACATTAATGCAGAAGTGAAATTTGTTTTATCATTAGCTATTTTTTTTGTTTGAAATCTTATAATCTATACGACTACTTCTCACAAAAAAAGTAACAATAGCGTAGTCACACAAAAAAATTAAATCTGTCAGTTGTTAGACTAACCTCCTTACGAAAGACTCAAAAGCTTGTATGCAATATTCCCTCAGTTCATCATCATCAACATTGCAGAACTTCACCACCAACGGGATGATCTTCTCTAAGTACTCACCTGCAAGATAAAACCAACATGTTGTCATTTACCATCATTACACACACATCAGTTAGATTTGTTGGGTTACAAAACATAACATCAAACTGCAATAATTCATTGAGAAATATAAATGAGTTTGGAGAGCTGCAAGATAAAGGCCTCGCTGTGTTCAGCACAATCAAAGAAACAATCTTAAGATGACAAAAAGACTTAATTAAAACAGTAGCGCAAGAGATAGCTACAAAACAACTGAGTGCATTCCACTGAAGTAATCTTGCGCATCTTAATCACAGCTGTCTTTGTTTCATCAAACGTAGGCGGTAATTGGCTGATGGGGGAATGGCGCACCACAGCAGCAAACCTAAATGACTTTTCACTTCATTTCATTTGTGCCAAATGGCCTGCCTTAGCAGCACACCAATGGAACAATGTTGATGACAAGGTGACGGGTAATAACAACCGTACTGGAGATTGTTCCATCTCTTGTCACAAAATAACATTCTGGCAATTTGTTCGGTCAACTTCCAAGAAGAGTTGCCTTCAAGCTCATACCCTCTATATATAATTGTGCTTTGGGGGTGAATTGTACAAAATAGTCAGTTCTGAATAATTAAGGAGAACTTTAACGTGTTCTATTATTGTATCATTATTAAAAATTGTGGAAAAGAGAAATCAACAAATTATCTTTGAATGACGTCAAAATCCTTCTTGTCAATGCAAAACTGATAGAGGGGAAAGATGGCGCACATCGGCCTGAATAACTTATACTGCTCATCAACCTGAGCAATCATAAAGTGAAATGTAATCAGGATTCAGTGTCAATGCTGGTGACCTCAATCTTGAGTGAAACATTTTCTATCATAAGAAAGGACTCTGGACTTCAAGATCAAGCCATGGAGAACTGTGGTAAAAAAGCAATACCTAGGAGGGGAGGATATCATTAAACAAAAGTATTTACACCATGCTTTCTGCAAAAAAAAAAAACAGCCATTGTAATAATTAGACCATTTAAAGATCTTTGAGGACAGCTTTGGTTTGCTTTAGCTCATTCCAGCGAAGATTAAATTACAGCATCAGTGGTGCAACTAATAGTTGTATGAGAAGATCACAGTTGATGGCTTCAATAAGTGCACACTAAAATTGCTTTCAGCACTTAAAGAGTAACTGAGATGAGGTCTTGAACCCTAAAGACATTAAGTTAACTGATGTCTGTAACAACGGGGGAGCCTCACCGATTCTGTGGCCAGCTTGTCTGCTTATGGCAGCAATACACTGGATGTAAGTGCGCGTGGTTGACATGGACTCGTTGCGTGAGAGCTCGGATAATAAGTGCTCGATGAGGTCCACAAAGACCAGGTTTCCGCAGCTCATGACCAGATGTCCCAGGGCTATGATGGTCCTCTTTCTCACTGCCAGGCGAGAGCTTGTCAATTGAGGCAGCAGACAGCTCAGAATGGAAGGATGGAAATTCACTAAGAGGCCTCCTTGTCTGAATGAATGAACACAAACAATGTAAGACATTCAAAAGAAGAATTTGTTGCAAAGACCACATAATGACCACATAATTTTGCTTCTTAATTAGATAGGAAATATAGAATACTAATATAATTTTTTTATTATTTCTAAAGTATTTAGCATATATAGCCAATTTCTTTTATTTACCAAAATGTGCATTATAAAAAAGGGCATATTGTATCCCACTATGCAGTTTACTCAACTTAAAGTTCAAGTTTTAAACATACCAGGATTAAAAATTCCAAATCATTTTTTTGTTCAAAATAACTGAACAGCACTTACTGAATTAAACCTGTAATTGATAAATGTTACAAAAATTTCCCGTTGCATAATGTACGCTTTAAAAAAAAATAGTGCACAGGACATATACTGTGCTGCATAGTGGTATTCCATGTTAGTACTCTATTCTAAAATAGTCAGATAATGGACAATAACAGGAAATTACTAGGAAATAAGGAGGATCAGAATATGTTGCAGACCGAATTCAAACCTGTGTCAGCCACATGAAAACCATGGCTTTTTGTGTCTGAAGTGTGTAGGCTAACTGCTGCTCCGTTCCTCTGAAAACAGCATGTTTTACTGTGGATTAAATCTAACGTTTAAGACCTATTCACATGAAAAATGATAACTGTAAAGTCAAACCAATGCTACTGTCCATTGATGTTGATACTAATACAGTTATTATAGCTTCCATTCTTAGTGTGAACAGGCCTTAAATCCTTAAAGGGTTAGTTCACCCAAAAATGAAAATTAGCCCACAAA
>NW_015787211.1:0-7347 GCF_001515625.1 Sinocyclocheilus rhinocerous | reverse complement strand
TTATTTTTCCACTATGAAATCTGCCTCTTAAACGATTTAACACGCCTTGGTGAAAACTAATTTCCACAATTTGGAAGAAACAGCCTGGCTACTCTGATATCTTATGACCCATTAGCACAATGGCTAAACACCATCGCCATGATATAAAGTGCACGTCTGGCCGGCGTTCTTCACTTATCTGGTGTTTGAGAGTTTGTGGTTCACACTGCGATGTGAAGTGTGAGGCTCAAATACAAGAACCTGGCATTTCTCCTCCTCAGATCTCCTTGCTGTTAGCTAACATTTAGTAATAGCTAGCTCAACACCATTTTGTCAGTTTTATTGATGGGATATTGAGGGTGGAGGACACCGATATCAGTGCATACTGCAATCCTGTACATTCACACGTCCCTTCTCTCTTTCATTTCAACTGTTGTCAGCATCTAGTTCAGAGATTCCAGACACCAGGCGTAACATGTCTGATGACACAAGGAAGTAAATGTGGCTCAAGCGTTTGCTCAATGTAAATATGAGATTATCTTGCCATTTCCTCACCTACTTATTTTCCTTGGACTCAGCTTTCCACCGCATTGTTATCAGCTGGTTGGTTCTCTTTAATCAGCAGGCGTGAGGAAACACTGACCAGGAAAATGCTTGTCTGGCTAAATGCTTTGGCATAGCACATCTGACCGAGTCTGAGTTCATGACGTTTTTTGTGCTTCAGATTCGTGTTGAATTCTCTTTCTGTTCTTCTCTCACTTCTCCATATCAAAGCAAGTGGAACATCAGGCCTGGCTGTCTCTGTTTTTTGCTGATTAGATCTAATGGAACAATGGCTTCTGAAACATCTGAAATAGAGCTCCTCGCCCATCTGAACAGACCTAAAAAGTGAATCCAACAAAACCTGTCAAGAATATCTGCAAGTCATATTTCACCCAAAAAGCAAAGGAAGAAATATTTTGCATAAAGAAAATGGAGCCTGTTTTAGGTCTTTTTGTAAAATATTTATACAATTTTATGTATTTTTAAATTGATATTTTATTTATGAAAAAGTGTACACTACAGTTCAAAAGTTTGATGTCGGTAAGATTTTTAAAAATGTTTTTGAGAGAAGACTCTTATGCTAATCAAAAATGATTTGATTGGTAATTTTGTGAAATATTTTTTACAATTTATAATTAATTAATTATTTATAATAATTTCCAGAAATTATTTCAGACATCATTCTAAAATGCTGATTTGGTACTCAAACAAACAAACAAACAAACAAACAATAAATATTGAATTTAAAATCAGTTGTTTTTTAATATCTTTGTTGAAACTGTGATTTTTTTCAGGATTCTTTGGTGAATAGAAAGCTCAAAAGAACAGCATTGAAATATAAATTTTTTGTAATATTATAAATGTCTTTACTGTCACATTTGATTAATTTAATGTGCCCTAAATGTATCATATATATAAATGTATCAAATATAAAAAAATCTTGACCCCAGACTTTTGAAAGGTGGTGTAACATAATATAAATAGAATTTTATTTATAATTTCATGTGCGATTCATTTATCCCATTCATTGTTATAAAAAATAATAATAATGTAACAAGCCAAAAAATCGTAGTCTCAAAATAGTCTTCATTTATTTATCCATTCAATTTTGTAAAATTTAATTTCCTTTTGAATTTGAGATTAAATGTGGCTCAAATTGTAGTCTTAATAGAGAACAACCTTTTTTATTCAGTAATTTCGTGAAAACGAGTAAAAACACGCTACTTTTGTGTCAGTCTGTAACTGCTAACTGCAGCAGCTATTGAAACGGGTGTGTATTGACTTAAGGCAGCTCCTCCTTTATTACTCAGCAAAACATCTAAAGCTGAGCAGATATGTGTCCTCTAAAAACCAATCAGTGAGCTTTAACCCAATTCTTCTCATCTTCAGTCACCTGCTCAGGTCATCTCTGCTCCACAAACACAGCTCATTTGTTTGTTTACTGATCACATTTGAACAAAAATCCCTCACACAAAGGCTCTCTGTCTCTTGCCCACCCTGTTACGTTAATAACTGCTTCCTCCATATGCTGCAAACAGCCCCATCCCCCATCTGTCCTTCTCAGAACAAGTTATTCCAGAACATATTCAAGGCTGTTTGCGTTTAGATAACACATGGATAAACCGTGTTCTTGAATCTTCAAGAACCAAGTAGGAGACTTGTTGCCCAGCCAAAGTAGGATTATCCCTAGTCAAAACAACCAGGGAAGCCTGGGTGAAACAACAGGGTTAAATGTTAGTCAAGGTGTTCATGCCTTAGTGGTTGTGGGAAGGTGTTGGTTTTAGGAGACTGAGCTCCAATGGGGGTTCAGATATACTCTCATGCTATTTCTGCTAGTTGTTTATTGTGTATAGCAGCTTGTTTATTTGACCCTTTGCCCAGCATCCTGGCGGCTTTGGGAGGTGGGCGCGATGGTGGCCGCTATATCCCACAAAGGCGTTTCCTGTTTTACTTCCCAGAGTGTCATAAATGGTTTCCTAGAAGTCAGGGTTCCAATTAGTCCATGGAGTTTATATGTGAGTGTGTGACTGCTGACTACCCTACCAGCATGAATTTACACACTGGTCCATGTTGGTTAGTGCTGGTTTGGTGATTAGATTGCTCCGTTTGGGTTCATTCTGTCTTGCCCTCTCCAATTCTCCAGGTAACGGTACAGGGCAGAACGTATCTGAGAATGAAAATGATACGACAGTAGTCCCAAGAGGTGAGGAGGAGGATAATCTTCAGATGAATGGCTGGCCCATCTGCAAAGATCAAGACGAGATGCTGAACCTGGCCTTCACCATTGGCTCCTTCCTCCTCAGTGCCATCACTCTGCCCCTCGGCATCATCATGGACAAATACGGGCCGCGCAAATTAAGGCTGCTCGGCAGGTATAGGAGAAAAATGCATTACATTTATATGGTGAAAAATATTCAATGTATATATATAAAGATATCATACATACATTTACATATATAATCATATATAATCTTTTCCTAGTGCCTCGTTTGCCCTCTCCTGCATCCTGATTGCATATGGAGCAAGTGACCCTAGAAGTATGTATGCAAATCCACCTAAGACCACCATTCTGTTATTACCTGTCTGTCTCTGCTCTCTTTGACCTCCTTTGTCTGTTTCTTTCACAGATCTTTCCATCCTGATCTTCTTTGCCCTGGCGCTGAATGGATTTGGAGGAATGTGCATGACCTTCACCTCGCTCACAGTAAGTGCTCATGTCATATTTGTGGGTCTTCATGGGTGTCCTCTGCAGTCTTTTGCACAAAGGCCATGGCGCAGTCTCGCAAACTGCCCTCATGCCACTGTTTCCTGCTCCCAAACATTGCTGCATCATCATTTATTCATCCTTAAAGAGACTCTTTTTATAGCTGGATTTCCAGCATCCTAGAAATGACCTGATATTGACTGTGATTTGAAATTGTTTTTGATCAACACCATAGAAACCACTTAGCAATGGCATAACATCCATGTAGAATAGCCAAACAACCACATGGCAATGCTATAGCAATAACCTAGCAATCACCCAAAGCACATTAGCCTTCTGAATGAATCAGTGTTTTGAGCAAATTAGTGGAGTAAATGATTCAATGACTCACTCTTAAAGACAGTGGCTGAATTCAAAATAGCATACTATTCTATTTCTGCCATATAAAAATATGGGAGAAATAGTAAGAATAGTATGTAGTGTGACATTTCAAATCCAGACAGTCACTTCATGAATGAATCAATGACTCACTCATAAAGAAAGTTACTTGCTGCCACCTGCTGATATAACCATGTAACCTCTAGAAAATGTCCATCGTTACACGGATCAGTCTGTTTGAAATCTATAGAGCATAGTCACTTATGAAGTTCTGTTTAGTATGCTGCCTTAGAATAAAGCTGAAGTAGACAGCAAGGTCATTCAGAGCTGTTGTGTCTCTTTATCTAGTCATATGTTTAGTGTAACATCTGCGATGCATTGGGTTCATATTGCGAAACATCACCAGGAGATGTAAAGAGAGCAGACTGAGTTGAAGTAAACAGGAAGGTGTGCTCATTGCCAGCTGAAAGGTGGTTGTCTCTTGTTTCTGCACGCTGATCTGAAGTCATAGAAACCCTCACCAGGGTCTCGAGAGTTCATAGCTGAAGGCACAGCCGTTGCCAGTGTTGTTGATGTTCTGTCCCGGGTTCTTTCTCAACATTTGCACCATGCCTCTGCCTGTCCAGGCAACCCTCCATCTGTTACATACACACAGAGAAAAACACACACACAGAGTGAGTGAACTGGCATGCATGAGTGCATAGTGGAACAGTACAGACTGTTATCTCAGCTGTTGTGCTCTTATAACCTTTTCCCAGCTGTTCTGTATACTGTGTGTTTTGCACTGCTGGTTGTTGTGGCGAGAGGTTAGAACCTGGGGTTCACAGTATAGTTCTGACTGTCTGACATCTGTTGTTTGGGTGTATCTCTTAATAGCTTCATTATTGTTACCATTTTTAGATTTATTAAGGATACTTGCTAAGGCTGTTGCTCATACGTTGGGTTATGCATTTAAACACACATCTAAACTTCAGCACGTAACTCCTCCTGCACCATTTTTGTTACAGACATGAATGATACCTCAGCTTTTTATGTGTTATCTTTCTCAGCAATTTTTCCGAGCAATGACTTGGCAACCGACTAGATCAGAGCTTTGGCAACTACCCACAACCCTTGTACAATATACTGGTATTGACGATAATCGTGATATCATAATAAATAATGAAAAAATATCATAAATAATGAAATTCATAAATAATGAAATATCGTTATCTATTAATTAGTGGTGTCGCAATATACCGATATTGGCGATATTTGAAAATGAATAGTATACATACGATAATATGACACATAATAAGCCAGCGACAGCACCATTATGGAGCATTAAACTCTCACTTGTGATTTGTTTCATTCATACTCGACACCGGAGGGCACCCTCGTGCAGAAAGTCTACAAGTGAGACTCATAGGAGTAATAAAACGAATAACTTTCCAGCTGTCCCCGCTGTAGCTGAATAAAATGCAGAAAGAAATGTTTTGTATTATGAAACATGATGAGAATAAACACATGATTACAACATTATATTTTTTATCTATGTTCTTAAAGCCATCTCAGGTATTTTTATATGGATAATGTATATTTATATTGCAATGCTAATCGACACACCCTTTATCACTGTATAGAATACTATAAAATAAGTATCCGTTCATAGAAGTTATTATATTCACAAGTTTGGAGTAAAAATATGTACTTATTCTCATAAATTGTCTTACTTTTACACTGTGCTAAGCTAAAAACGTTAGCGTTTTTGTCTCTTCTGTTTAGTGTAATTGTTCCTTTTGTATGCAATGGTGTGATTCATTGGTCAAAAAAAGATTAATTTAACTGATAACTTGATTTATTTATTATTATTTTATTTTTTCAAGATTTCTGTAGATATCACGATATATCGTTATCGTGAATTTTTTAGGCCACGATAATTGTAGCACCGTAGCAACATAATATTTGTCCGGCAATCAGCCGAAACGCTCTAGAATCATGGCGGTGAGTTTTTCGCAGGCAAGTACTGCTCACACTTAATCTAGTTTATTGAACTGCAGAAGAGAATGTTTTCTGAACGTTGTATTCTAAGCCATCTTCACATTCTGAAGACAAACCCTAAGAGGTTCGGTGAAGCTGTCAATTTACCCTTCTTCCTCTTTTTTCCTCACTTTTATGTCTCTCTATCTGTCTCTCTGTGTTTGCTCACTCAGCAGTTAATAACCCAGCTGCAGCAGAGTGCAGCAGAGCTTGTGTTTCCTCCCAGCACACCTCTGATGTTTTCCCAGTGCACTGACTCAGCTTTCTGTTTAATGGCGGGGCTGTCCCCAACCCCCTCCGCCGGCAGCAGTGTCCCAGCCACCTGATTCACTGTCTGCCCTCAATCCTTCATCTGTCCATTCGTCCAGCTCTCGATTTAGCTCTCTGTCTATCACTATCTGCCTTCCCACTGGCTCTGTGACAAGCAATCATATCAAGTCTTTCCCAACACAACCTCAGATGTTGGTTGTTTTGCTCTTAAAACCATTGAAATCCGTTGACCAATGGGTTAAAATAAATATAGGTATATTATCTGAAACATCTTATTGTCTTACACAATTTAATGTTTTAAGTCAATTTCTCTCATTTTAAAAATGTTATCATATTTTTACAGTGAAAAACAAGGCAGTGTTAAAGAACGTTTATTTTTTACAACCCAGAACACTCTAGCAACCAGTAAATTCTTCTGAGTATTTAATCCATGTTCATTTTTATAGCTCTTTACTCTTATTGTACAGTATGCCATACTCATATTACATCTTCTTAGGAAACAAATATAAAATAGCAAGCTATAAAATTTCATTGGGGATATCCTGTTCCTCTGTATCTTAGCTCTGTCTCTCACTTTCTGATGCACTAATGCTGTTTTTTCTTCATTTCTGCCTTCAATCCATTTATAACCCATTTCTTTTAGGATGCTGAGTCATGTGAAGATGAGAATAGAAAAATGGCTTAGGATGGCGTTTAGACTCCAGAAAACATTTGATTAAAAAACACTCATGCCATCGTTATCAGAGACACGCTCTTCATGTTGTTCACACTGGTGTTTTGCCATATGCCCATTGGGCTCTGGCTTAAAATGAGGTGTGAATGTTTTTTATTTTATAATTAGTCATCTAAATGCACCAGGGCCAACCAGTTTTAGTAGTATTATTATATATAATAAATTGATATGATTATATAGCTAATATTATCTATGTTGAAAGTGTTGATAATTTCTATCAACATTTTATTATTAAAATAAATATGTATATTATTAAAACTTATTATTATCAATGTTGAATAGAAAGTTCAAAAGAACAGTATTTGTTTGAAATATTTTTTTTGTTTTTGTAACATCATAAATGTCTTTAAGGTCTTTAATGTCACATCAAGGACACTAATATGTCCTTGCTGAATAAAAAAATGTTATTGATATAAAATACAAACCATTGCTAAATAATATTGCCATTTGTAGCAATTTTATTATCTATGTTGAAATTTTTTTAAATTTTATTATTAAAATTAATTTGTATATTATTAACTTATTTTTATCAATGTTGAATAGAAAGTTCAAAAGAAATAGTTTTTTTGTAACATTATAAATGTCTTTAAAAGTATTTGAATGTTAGTGAATTTAATGTACATGCCTCATTGGTGGCATCAGATAAGAAATTATGTACTATTTATTTAAAAATGAAGTGACAGGTGGCCAAGTATGGTGACCCATACTCGGAATTAGTGCT
>NW_015787210.1:0-6885 GCF_001515625.1 Sinocyclocheilus rhinocerous | reverse complement strand
TGTTCTCCACCTGTCAGCGGCTGGGAGAAGGTCAACCAGAACAAAATCTTTGAACTTCTACATACCGTATTCTGCACTCTAACAGCAGCAATGCGTTATGAACCTGCCAACTCGCACTTCTTTCGCACTGAGATCCAGTACGAGAAGCTGGCCGATGCGGTGCGACTTTTGGGATGTTTTTCCGATTCTAAGAAAGTTGGTCCAGCAACCGTCTTCCCCTCTAATGCCCAGCCATTCCAGCGGTTACTGGAGGATGAGATCATACCTGCAGAAAACGTTTGTCCCACTCTTAAGCACTGCAGCAAGCTGTTCATCTACCTGTACAAGATGGCCACAGACTCATTTGACAGGTGTGGTTAAATTAAGTTGCCTTTTCTTAATGAATAGAAAGGATCAATGTGTTTTGGATGTGATATCAGTAAGATGAAATGAAATCCCTCTTTTGATTGAGGCAGCAGTTTACTTTTATTGAGGAAAAAAAAGAGTAACTTTATAGTCGAGTACTCTTTGCACATAAAGATCAAATGCATCACTAATGACAGTTTAATAATAACTTTGACAAACTATGCTATTTCTTAAAACAAAATAAATGAGCACAATGGTTTAAGAAAAAACTGTCCACAACTACATTTGAAAATTAAAATGAACAAGCTAAAAAAAAAAAATAAGCAAAGTAATTAAAAGTGTGTTTGAGGTCACACAGAGCTTACATAGAAACCAATTTTAAAATTAGACTACCGCCATCAGGGGAATTAACATGTAACAATGTCTATTCTAAAAAGACTATTTCATTTGTAATTTTTATTTTCTGTTTTTATATTATGTTTTTATTTAAATAAACAATTAAAAATGGCCACATGAGCCTAATAGAAAATGCATTCTGCCAGGGTAATTTATTTTTGCATTCTTTTTTCCACCAATCTGCTGGGATTCATGATTCTAACAAGAACCAAATAAACAAATCAGGTTCTAAATATTGCAACTTGAATGCACTTGAAATTACACAACATTTCCTTTCAAAACATAAACGCGTATCTAGAATGCCACCCTAAATATTCATTTGTAACAATGAGGGATTCGGCGGGAAAGTATTCTCATTGTTTTCTATGGCAGGCAAAGTCATAAAAGAAAATTGGTTTGCCTAGTTTGAATAGAGTGTTACATCTGAGTAGTTGGTGCAGAATGAGTACTCGACATGTTGATTCTTCATGCACATCCCTGATCTGCTGAGAGCATAGTTTCCTTCAATGTACCGTTCTCATTAGTCATGACCTTCAGAAGAGAGATGCAAATGCCTTTACATGCTATCTGAGTGTAGCTGTGCTTTGGGCTTATGTTTGTGTTAGATTTGCATGATCTGTAGATCCTCTGAGTTCTATGTGCTGTGCCCTGAGCTGTATATTCAGCAGGAACTAACTGCCTCTGTCTCTTGCTCTTTCTCATTTCTTTGTCTCTCGTAACCTCTGGCATTGCCTGGCTGCACACACGGGGTGTGTGTGGTATGGACCTGCTGTTTGTGTTTGTATGGCTGTGGGAATGTCTGGTCTGTTTTTATGTTGATTGTTTGGTCGTGACTCTGCGTGTCCGTGTGTGGTTGAATCGTTGTAGTCGTGCCGAGCAGGTGCCCCCCTGCTTGACTCACGAGACCTCGTTGCCCTCTCCTTGGGGCACGCCAGCAATCGCCAGGAAGAGGTACCGCTTTCCGCCACCTCTTCCTTTTCTCCCTCTGTCTTTTCCTTTTTTTATGTTCTGTGCTCGTCAAGTGATCAGACCATTTTTTCCCCAGTCTGTTTCTTTCTCTATTCCTTCGTTTGTTCACTTTTGTCTCACACCTTTCCTTACTGAAGGGTATATTGGTACTATATTGTTTATCTGCCATTATTAGAATTGTTTTTTATTTATCATATATATCCATATTGTACATATACACTCTACAGTTCAAAAGTTTGGGATTTTTTAATATGCTCACCAAGGCTGCATTTATTTTTATTGAAATTGAAGTTAAGTTTTCTATTTCCATTTATTATATCTGTAAATATATATTTCATATATATCTGTTTCAAAAATATTTGAGTGTTAAAGTGTTATTTATTCCTGTGATGGCAAAGCTGGCATTACTCCAGTGTCACACAATCCTTATATATAAAATTATAATTCTTATTAAATAATTCTAATATACTAATTTGGTGCTCAAGAAACATTTATTTATTATCAATGCTGAAAACAGTTGTGTTGCTTAATACTTTTGTGGAAACGGACACATTTTTCTCCAGATTCTCTGATGAATAGAAAGTCCAGTAGAACAGTATTTATTTGAAATAATATATATTTTTATTACTATATTTTTATTTTTAAACAATGTAAAAGGCTCTGCTAAAATACTAATAAAAGTAATAATTCCTTTAGATAAAAATTACTGACCCCAAACTTTTGAATTGTAGTGAAAATGTTGATATTGTATATTTAATTGTGCATGCTAATTTCCCCTATTTTTTCATTTCGATTACCTTTAACAGCATCTAACACTTACTTGAAGTTAATCTTTAAAAACACTAATAGTTTAATAATACTGTTAAATGTAATTTTAGCCACTCTCAAAGTAAACATCAGTTTTTCATATTGTACATTATAATGTTGTGAAGCCTGAATACATTAGAGTATTTATTTATGTGGACAAAAAAAAAATGGTTGAATTTTAGTATTATGCATTCATCTGAACAAGATGTGACTACGAATTTTCAATAAAAGTCATACAGGTTTAGAACGACATGTTAAGAACGAGTAACTAATGACAGATTTTTCATTTTTGGCTTAACTATTCCATTCAGAAATGTTATGACAACTTTACAAATAATAAAAGTGTATCTCTTCTGTGTAATTCCGTTTTTTTCCCCCCTAACAAACCTTGACTAACAACGGGACATTTAGTTGATATAGTTTAGATGTTTACGGTAGCCCTGCCCACCCAGAAATGTCACTGGTTTAAAACAGCTGTATATTTAGTGTGAAAAGACAAATTGCTTGACTTGGGAAACTTCCTCCATCAGGCCTGTTTAGGATACTGTTATTCATTTCCTGCTCCCTCTGATCAGAGTGATTGCCGTCTGCAACTTTGCAACCTCTCACTTTTTCTCTCCTTGATCTTCTCCTTTGTCTATATTTTCATCTTTTTCTGCACCATTTCATCTGCCATGTTGAGCTACTTTGCTTACCTGTAAAGCTTTGCGTTTGCTAAAATTTCTCCTCCTCTGGTTGTGCTGACAGCTTTTTTCAGTCCTTTTGCTTTTCAAGCTCTCTGTTGGGAGTTTTGATTCATAATTAACATTATATCAAAGCTGATATTTTTTGACATTTTGGTGCTGTGTTTAAGATTAAGGACCAAAAAAATCCTTCTTTTAAAAAATCTCTCTAAGCTTTTGCAGCCTATTAGCTTTTATCTGCATAAAACTGCCAAGCCAAAATGTATAAGTGAATTACACTTTCCAGACACTGACACTAAGTGATGAGACTAAGAAGAGCCATTAAGTGATCTTTTCTTTCCCAATAGACATGGCTATCACAGCTCATCCAACTCTGCTCCTGGTAAAGCCCTAACGGACCTAAAGCTGCACTTGGGAAATCCATCCCAGCACTCTTCAGACCCTGTAGTCATCCACCCTGGAGCAGTGCTGGCAGTGCTCGACCTCCTACCCTCCGTTTCTTCTGACACACAGCCTGAGGTATGAGCTGCTTGTAGATATTGGCTCTGTCTCAAAACCTAGTGAGCTGACACCATGTTTGGTGTCTTACAGTCATCAGCCCGCATGGCAATGCCTAATGCTACATTTTTGTGTTGATGTGTAGCTAGGAGTGATACTGTAAGAATGTGTTGCTGAGCTTATCAGCATCAAATATGACACTGTCATATCTATGATGCTACTTCACAATTGATTGTGTACACTACTGTTCAAAAGTTTGGGATCAGTAAGATTTAAAAAAAATTTATTCTTTTATTTTGTCAGTATGCATTAAATTGCTCAAAAGTGACAGTAACTTGTGAATATATGTATGTATATAAGTGTATATATATATATATATATATATATTTATACATATACACATACACATACACATACACTATAGTTGTGGGATGAAGGCTTATTATGCAATTATATAAATACATTTATTTTATTTTGAAAAAACTTTGCTTACACGTCTTCAATTTAAAGATTTGTTACTGTTATGATTAGCATCATTTTTGTTTTTCACCTACAGTCAGAAGTCAAAGTGAAGGATTTTATGAGAATGAATCTTTTTGACATTTTGTGTGAAACTTAAAGGCATGTTCTCATTTAAGCTCAATCAGCCGCATTTTTGTTATGTTGTTTTCTACGATTACCACAGAAATGATTACCACGATCTGCTCTCTGGGAGAGGTACAGAGAGTAACTGGAGAGTTACATGCTTAACAATGGAAGAATGTGAGGCAGTGCAGTATATTGGCTCATAGACTTCCACTATAAGTACATTTGTCAGTGTCTTTTTCATCGTTTTGTTTTGTTTTTACAAACTTGTTTGTTACTACAAACTGGGACCAGATTAAATGATATTCTGTGTAATCGACAGCATCTGTGGCATGCTGATGACATAAATGATTTTGTAATAACCCAGAACATTCCTTTTAGGGGTGTACCTTCCTAAAAACAGGCCTGTAAGAAGCTTGGTTTAATTGGTTAGGTATTTGTCCTCAGACTTGACTAGTAATAGCACGCTATGTTTGGCTTGTGCCACTGCAATGTGAATTTTAAATTTCAGATTTTTTTTTAGTGTTTGTCTGAGCTGAGTGTACTACTGTAAGTGTCCTGCAGCTCACTTTACCTTTGCTCTGCTCCTCAGCATGCTCTGGACCTGCAGTTAGCAGTTGCTAACATCCTGCAGCTGCTGGTGCATTCAGAGAGGAACCAGCAGATCCTGTGTGAGGCACGTCTGCACTCACGCTTGCTTCAGCGCTGTAGCTGCGCTTTGGGAGACGAAGATCACCCACTCCACCCACCGCTGCAGAGGATGTTTGAGCGACTGGCTTCCCAGGCCCTAGAGCCTATGGTGCTCAGGTGAGTCTAGTTTGCTCACAAAATTCTATTTATATAATAAGCCTTAAATAGAGACTAGAAAATATATAAAAATAACAAAATAAAATATGACAAGAAAATTATATTATATTAAAATACACTGTATACATTACAGTACACAAATGTGATCCAGTACAGGTCAGAAGGCCAGCTCTTTGACCATTAAATCTCAAAGCCTCAGCAATATTTATTTAAGTGATAAATATTTATGAATAATATCTTAAAGGAACATTTTTCTGCCCCCCAAACTTTCATTGATTGGTCTCCCACATGTGAGCTCTTTTGAATGGATTTTTGTTTATACAAAGACCAGATTAAGAGTCAGTTAAAATCTGTTTTGCTCCTGGGGTTCCTGCATGATTCAGTCTTTACTGATCTGATCTGATCTGATCTTATCACAGCTGCATGTTTGAATAAAAGAATAATGATCGAATTTGACACATCTCAATATTATTGAAAGCTCTCCATGGGTCGTCTCCAAGTCAAAATGGATTAGCAATTTCAATTTTCCGCATGGCTGGTCTAACGTGGTGGAGGATGCAGACTTACTTCACTACAAAATAAAGAAGAAAAAAATACAGCAATTCACTTCAGCTCATTTGTGGAATCAAAATCTGTCTTTTATTGTTTAAATGTCATGCAACAGTCCATTCTAGAAAAATCCTTTCACATATAGATATAATCATCATCATATTTATTTAAGTGATTAATTTATTCTTCTTATTCATATTATTTTGTTATTATTATTTATAATAATAATAATTATTATTTAGAATTTTATTTAAATAAAAAATATAATTATTATTGTTATTGCAATCATTACAATTATATGATATATTTTATTAATTACATTTATTTAACGTTTATTTTTGTCATTTACAGTTGTTGTCGTCTAGATTTTTTTATGCGTTTTGATTATGCTCAAAGAGCAAGCAAGCAGTTGCTAATTGTGTGGGTTATTGCTGTCTCTATGAAATGTTTTTATGTATTTTCCAGGGAATTTTTACGACTTGGGAATCCTCTGAATTGCGGTGCCTGGGACAAAAAGCTCCTGAAGCAGTATCGGGTCCACAAGCCGAGCTCCCTCAGCTATGAAGCTGAAATGCGTAGTAAGGAAAAAAATTTATGCATAAAGACTGCTAGAGCTGTCACTGTGCTTTTGTGCCATCCCGTAAACAGTTTGTGTCAGTGTTATGTGGTCTTGTCTCTGTGGGCCAGTGAAAGGAGGGACATTACTTCAGGCTTCACTGACTATGGTCTTTGGTGAAATGCCATCAGTCACCATCAGAATCAAACAAAACATTCTCCTTTCGCTCTCCACAACTGTGCCAGCAGAGAGACGTTCAGTTGAACAGGGTTTTGCCAGAGATGAGTTCCCAGCTTCCCTAATTGCCAGTGAAATTACTTTTCTCCAAGCTCCACCATGTCCAGAGAGTCCTTTTGGAACTGGCTAATTTAAAGGTTTCTTGCTTGCTTAGTAGAAAGCCTCGGTGGAATTGTGCAGTCATTCCAGGGTCCAGTGCAAGCAGATATTTTTGTTGGTTATATCCACTGCAGATTACCTACAGATTAGGTTATTTAAGAGAACTCTAATGTAAACAGAACGAAAGGATTTTACTGGACAGGAAATTTCCCTCTGCTTCTATAGTGTCAGATTTGCAACATTCAACACCCACATGCTGTTTATACCTTTATACCTTTAGCACACATACACACACACACACACATACATATATATATATATTTATATATATATACACACACACACACACACACA
>NW_015787209.1:0-8023 GCF_001515625.1 Sinocyclocheilus rhinocerous | reverse complement strand
TCTGCAGTGGTTTTCTGTTATCCAAAGCTGTTGGCCTTATCTTTCCTGTTTCATCTTGCCACTCTCTTTCTGTTTTCACCCGTGGGATAATGAAAGGTAAGAGATAAGCGATCCTTCTCCATCGCCAGCAGCATCCTTTCCCATGGGTCCATCATCCAATGGGAATGAGTCAGGGTGCTTATCTGACAGACAGGGAAAGGGAAAAACAGTATTTGTTTATATGAGAATTAAATTGTGAATGTGTGTGTGTGAGAGCGAGCGAGAGAGACTGTCATTGGTGATTGAATAGCAGCATCCTGGATTGGCTTTCTACCAGCCTCTGTCTCAATGCAAGGAAGAGATGCTGTTGTGAGATGTGGTTTGAGAATATGATAAGGACATTAAAAATATGTATTCATATTTCAATATATAATAAAGAACAGTCATGCAGATGTTTGTGTGTCTTTATTAGGATGCTCATTTATTATTAAAGTGACCGTTCACCCAAAAATGAAAACTCTGTCATCATTTACTCATGTTGTTTCAAACCTGCATGACTTTCTTTCTTCTGTGGACATAACAGAAGGTATTTTGAGATTCCACCCCCCTATACGATTGACATATATGTGCACCAAAACGATTTGGTAACCCTCATTCTTCAAAATATCAGATTTTTGTGCAGAAGAAGAAAAATGCTTTCAGGTTTGGAATGACATTAGGGAGAGTAAATGATCTTCCACACTTGATCCACACTTTAAGACTTGAAATCTTACACACTTGATCATGTCAGGTATCAACACCCATTAATGTTAATATAACTGAATTATGATTATGAGCATATTATGTGTTTAAGATGAAAGAAAACCTTGAATAAAGAGAGATGACAGATAAACAAGTGTTGTTTCAGCCTGACAAAAACTTAACCAACACATATACACAAGACAAGATCTGTGTGAGAGAACGTTTAACACCTCACTAGTCCTCAGTGGGAAGTGGCTAAATAAAAACAACAAAAGATTTGAGAGTGTGTCAAGGTGTGCTTTTCCTCTCCTATAATTATGGTTGATTTCGGACCTAGATTAAGCAGAACATGAAGTCCTGGCTCAGTTAACTGGAAGTCATTGAAAAAAGACAATAACTTGGCTCTCAACAAGCTCATATATTAAGCTCCAGAGCATCATCAGGCAGGTTTTCTCAGAAACTTCTCAGGAATATTTATTTGGAGAGTCGACTACCGCAGACTGTTGAAATAATTGTCATTGTTTCATGCCCAGGGGTTATGAATAAAACGGAAACAATTTTCAGAGAGAGAACTCAAAATGGAAGTAAAGGAGATAAACAGATGGTATTATTTGCTCATATTCTGCATTTAAATCAGGCAAATTGATTTTTCAGGGAGGAAAGCTTTCACTTCTCTTCACAGATAAAAATTAAATGATAAAGATAAAGCAATAAGCTTACATAACATTCATGGTGGTAACAATTGCTTTAGGCTCTTTTGTTTTGTTTACATATACAAACCACATGCTTCACATGCAAGTGATAGAGTGATTTGGAAGTGGAACTGATATACTTCACTTTTTCAATTGTTTATTTTCAGTAGAGAGACAGATCAGCAGTAGCTTGGTATTTAATGAGAAATGTTTGTAATGAGAGAGGATTGACGGTTGAGGTTCATGGCCCAGGGGACGGTGTCTTTGTGTTTCAGAGCTCTCTGTTTTCCTCTGTCATGGCTAACAGACAGTTAAACCGAGCACTGAACAATGGATTCAAACTGCATTTGGCCTCTCAGAGCCCCGAGTGGGAGTGAGTAATGGAGGTTTAAAGATCAGGCTGCTGCTTTTTTTCCAAAACGTATTTCTTATTCTCTGCATCTCCTCGTTAATTACATCTAGTCTATACAGACCTCATCTTCAATTAGCAGCAGTGTAGAGTGTAATATTTTTGATGCAATATATTCCTCTACAATGCCTGTATTGCTTTGCTTGATTTTTGATTTATATTACAATATAAAATATGCATTATATATATATTAAAATATTAAATAAAAATAAAATCTGTAATTTTAACTGAGATTGGTGCAATATATTCCCCTAAAATGCCTGTATTGATTTGTTTGGGTTTTTAAAATATTTATTTGGTGATTTAATTGCTGAATCATGATCAAATTTAAAATATTAAAACATAAATATGCATATATATAATAAAAATAAAATCTGTCCTTTTAAGTGAGATTATTTAAATTAATTAAATTATTGCATTCTTTGTCTTCACAGTTGCCTCTCCATAGCACATAAAGAGGACAAAAAGTGAAAGTCTACTTTAAGTTAATTAAATCACTTTGAATTCACCCTCTGCTACTTTAGTTTATCAGCAGCCCCATTGTATACGCAGACGAGAACTAACACTGTTGTAGTGAATCTGTGTCAGTTAATGAATTAACCCCATCCCCCCATAACACCCCTATCTGGAGTTGGCTGAGCCTCCACACATGATGTAGTCCATTTAGCTAACACAGCTGCAACTACATACTCAAGCTAAACTACAAACTCAAACTACAATCTGGAAATAAATACATGTGGGAATAAATAAATATAAAAAAATAAATAAAATGCATGAATAAATACATTTAAAAATAAATTAATTAATTAATTAAATATAAAAATAAATGAGAGAATAAGTAAATAAAAGTTCAAAAGAATAAAAATAAATGTAAAAATAAATACATAAAATAATATAATACAAAAAGGAAAAAAGTCATAAAAATAAATTCAGGGTTAAATTGTAATACAAATGAACTATATTTGTTTTTATCAAGTCATTTCTTTCTTTCTTTATTTTCCTGTTATTTTATTTATTTATTTATCTATATATTTATGTATTTATTTTTAAATAAAAAAAATAATCTAGGCCCGAATTTAAATCAAACACTTTCAGTTTTAGTTTTCTAAAGTACCTTCCTCTTTTCTTTCTTTTTTCAGCTTGCAAAGCCTCTTCTCCTTACAGTTTACCATGTTTTTAGCATTGCTGACAATGATTTTAAACCAAATGATTTGAGGTTTACAATATTGATTTTTACCCAGATTTATTATCAGTTAATACATATAACACTGTTAATACTGCTTGAGTAGGTACTACATTTGAATTTGAACGTACTGAGTTTTCAGGGAGGCAAAACAATTACGTAATACGTAACACATTGAGGGGCGGTTACCTTGGAAACTTTCCTGCGTTTTCCAAACTGGGAAGCGACCAATGGCGGGATTCGGCTCATACTATTATTCGCAGTATTAGGGGTGTTCACGCCGTGTGCAAACACACAAACCCGCTTTCTTGTCCTAAACTGTATTTTGTTTTATTGTAAGAACATATTAATAAATAACAGGCATATGTTTGTGTGTTAAATTGAAGCATGTGTTACCGTCGACGTCCTATTTTTTTTATAACACAATAACACTGCAACCTCATATGTTATGGTCTGATAATGGTATATTCCCCGCAGAAATTCAATCGGCTCGTGAAAATGTAGCTACACACATTTTTGTCTCAGAGACTCTTTAGCTATTAACTAAATTCATACGGTACATTCTAGTTTGATTCTTAACCGTTCGGGATCTGCTTTGGAAACGCTGCAGGTAAGTGCTAAAAATGAAGACTCAATGACAGTTTATGATAATCAAATGATTATCAGATTTTGGATTATTCGAAACCAAAAACGATAGCATCAGAATCAAGTGTAAATGCGGAAAAGACATTCAAATTTTTAAAATCTAGTTTAATGGATATTTCACTTAATGTCAAAGTAATAAAATAAACGACGCGTGCAACGATCGAAATGTCATCACTCACATGTTGTTTTTTAAAATCATTATTGAGCATATTCAGTTCAGAATTTTGTTTTAGCGAATCTTTTGAAGCGGTTCACAGATGGTCTGAATGATTCCAGGTGATGTAAATTATTTTTTATATTGTTCAATGTAAACGCAGATGATATATGTGTTCTTGATAACTATGTTTTTATGAGCTGAATGATACATTGATAGTATAATATTTGAGAACGTTAATTTGCCACTGCGCGATGACGTAATTCCCTGAATCTTTTGCTTTGAAAATGAACTGTTCGAAAGAACCGATTCGCGGCAGTGAGTCAGCCTGCCCATCTCTAGAGTGAGCACTTTTACTGCAGGTTGTCGCTTTGAAAATTAATGTGCAGTCTTGTTAAGTGGAGCCCAAGGGCAAGTCCTGGAGTGAAGGTTTACCGCACACATTCTCTGTTAGGGATTTGTCCTCGACTGCAACACTGCTCACTGAAGTAACTAAATAGCTGCACAGAAGTGTGAAGTGACAGGTGCTTCCTATCTATTTCACGGCACTGTGTCTTTTGCACTATTTTTATATTTAAGTGGGTGGATAGAGCGTATTTTGTTAATAAGGAAACTATTTTGTTTATAATGAAGTTCCTTTATTGAGATGTTTTGGGGGGTTTTCCCTTTAACCTTTCAGACAGTTTCCCATGTTATTGAATCCCAGCTGTCAGTGGGAGAATTTTTTGATGCAATCTAGGAAAAGTAAACTAATAAGTGTGTGGTTATTTGGCTGCTAAAGTACTAGATTCCTCTAATGCTTAAAATAGACCTGTGATTTTGGATGTCTGCACATATAGGATATCTTTAGTCACCAATCCAAGTGAAACTGATCATATAACAAGACAGCTTGGCAGTTTTGTTTTACTGTACACATATAGACTACTACTACTTTTTATGTTGTTCTGACCTGATTCCACTGCAAAGGAAACTGAAATGGGTTTAGGGTATATTTTTGTTATTCCCTGTTAGTTGATAGCCTGAGCATTATCATTCGGTGTCTGTCTAAATAGGGAATTGCATCTCGTTGACCTTTCTGTACACAATAAGGCCTGAAGTATTCAAACAAAAATTAACAGCTATTATGTCATGTCTATGTATTCTGGCACCTGTGCCCCTTTTCTTTGTGGTATAATGACTGAAGTGTTCATTTTAGATGTTATAACAATTTATTAAAAGCTTAACACAAATTACATTAAGGCCGCATTTTGTTTTCTCCAAATTCTGCTTTATTTTTTCCTAAATTCCATGTTTCCCATTTTAATGGTTTAAGTAAATTTTTATAATCATTTAATTATTTATAAAAACATTTTACAATAATACTATAATACTACAATAATGCTGTATTTAATGTTTTTTTTTATTTTTAGAAATTCTGTTTGTCTGCTTTAATTTTTCTGGATTATGATGTAATACAAATTAATTATCAAAAAGGATGGGTAATCAAATTAATGCATAAAACATTAATTTATACAGTAAATTCCATTTTTATGACTGGGTTTCTCAATTCTGTCTGCGTTTTTCTTCCTTAGTGAGTACACCGGGAATGCATATACTTTGAAGAGCTTGTGTGCTCAATTGTACGCTAGATGTGGAAAATGAAGTCTAAACAGGCCTAAGATGTATTTGAATAGAGTAAAGGCCCACAGCAAGCCACATGGCAAAAAGATTGTGCACTCTTTGGTTGAGTGTTAGTGCTGATGTCAGTTTTGTGGAAATCATTCTCCACAGTGTTGTGAAATGTGGGATCAGTCTGGATGTCATAACACAATCTGAGTCCATGACTTTACTGGTCTCCTCTGTCTTCTCTGGTTGTGCTTTGTGGATTTTCAGGATGTGCTGCAAGTCAAATTCCAATTTAGGACTGTCAGCGGCGAGTGGAGGTCTATCAGCAGAGATAGCCAACGGGGGGACTGTTACTGTTTAGTAAAGATTAATCTGTAGTCTGCATATTCTCTGTCTCCTCCAGAGCAAAGTCTGTTTTCTCAAGCCACACACACACACACACACACACACACACACATACCCTCAACCACAGACTAGCCACTAGGTCCTAAGCCAGTTAGTTTGCAAACCATGTGAAGCACCACAGTCTCTCTCTATGATATTTGACAGCCTCAAGGCTCCAGCGGATAAAATGATCCTACGCTCGCTCAGCAGAGTGGAGAAGATTAGAGAGAGAATCTGAGACATTGAGTGATCTCAAACTTTCCTAAAACTCTAAAATGTTTGATAGTTTTTAAAGAATTAATAACAGTTGATGATGATTCATTTAAGGAAAGAAATCAGTGAAATGTTTGAATAGGCATCAATATATAATAGGTATTTTATTGTGTGATTTCTCAGTAGCTGATGGGTTGATAATGGGACATAAACACACACACACACACACACACACAGTTTTGCAGCTGTGGTTTCTTCAATCTGTGGCCTAATTGAAATCAGCTAGAATTGTCTTGGCATTCCTAATTACACATGATGTTTTTAGGTATAATAGTACTGAAAGATATAAAGTTAAAATGACTGTTTTATTTAATTTTTACTATAAAGCAGATTTCCATAGAATATAGACATCTTGAACCACAAACATCTCTAACGGAGTTTGAAACTTTTATTATAGTGACACACCGTGTGACTCATTTCTCTGACAGAGGCTGTTTAACTAACCCCTGTATTAAGTTTATTATGACTTAAATGGTTGCTAATCAACAAATGTTTGAATATTTTAAGCTAAATTTCTAATGTATACCTGATTACTGTATTGTTGACTTTTATAATAAAGTGCTTGAGATGTTCCTCATTTGTAAATTAACCTGGATAAAAGCATCTGCTAAATGAATAAATGTAAATGTTTTATTTTATTCAGAGGAAAACATCATGACAGTCACATAATATGAGCACTGAAATTCCAGAAATATGAAATTCTGGCACACTCAACTAATAAGTCTAGTCTTATTTTTATCTCTGGATGATGCTTTTGACCCATAAGAAGTTTGCCACATCAACCACCCACATGCTTTTACTAAATATAGCTTCCCCACTTTTGGACTTTAAAACGTGACCTAGCTTTTCTCTTTTCCTCATACACTCTTCTAAATCTCCATTTTTTTTTCCTGAGGAATGTGAGTTGGCTCTTTCAAGCCTCTCCCTAGAAACTGCCCTCCCAAGATAAACAAGCACTAGTCCAGCCAGCCCTCCACCCTACCCAGAGGGCCGTGTTTCCCTCCAGCACATGAGAGATTGAATCTGGCCTCCTCCCCATGGCACTGCGACTGAGAGTACACTCACCCCTGATCTCCCTCTTTCTCCATGCATTGATTGGCTCAGGTGCTCTTGTTTTTGTGTAACGTCTCCAAATCTGTGGTGTTGACTCGCCTGGCCTCTTTAGCAAACTGTTTAAATTTTGTGTGTGTGTGTGGCTGCGCGCATGTTGAAGCAGGCTCAATTTCAAACAATCCTTTCAGTGCCACCCACTTGTAACCAGGCCTACACATAATCTCTGCACAGAATTCTGCTGAAAACTCTGCAGTTTTCTGCAGAATTGAAGGTTCTATATATGCTCCGCCTCTTGAGTGGTTGTTCACCCAGCCAACAGGGAACATCCTCAGAACTTCGGCAAATGTTCTGGCAAGCTTCCCCTTAAAGTTATGAACAAACATTCTTCCAGTAACGTTAACAGAACGTTCAATTTTCTGAAATATTTTAGTTGTTCATCTAATGTTTTGTGAATGTTACTAGTTTCAGAACATTCTGAGCAAAAGTAACATTCCCGTAATGTTTGCAAAATGATTTTTTAAAACATTAAAAAAAACAATGTTTTGAAATGACGTTTAATAATAAATGACTTAATGGGAATGTTAGCAAATTGTTGTTAGCTGGGTAGATCCATACTGCAGAATTTTGTGCAAAAAAATGCCAAATAAACAACAGAGATTCTGTCCGGATCTGCTTATAACGCCACTTTTGAATTCAGAGGGAATTGGTTTGGCGTCCATCTCTCTTCTATCCTCTGATAAGAAATGTAACCCATATGGAAATCTGAACCATTTATTTAAATGCAACTGTAAAGTATGTAAACAGCTTGTTATGATGGGTGACCTCATCGTGGCAAACAGACATTTTCATCACTGTTTGACTTAGGCATGGGCCGGTATGAGATTTTGATGGTATGATAACCTTAA
>NW_015787208.1:0-4514 GCF_001515625.1 Sinocyclocheilus rhinocerous | reverse complement strand
AAGCACAAATGTCAGGACATGTCAAAACTTCTCCAGGGCCCCAAAACCCCCTCAGACCCCATAGGGTTAAATACTTACTGGTGCAAACCACCCTTAAACCTGTAACAAAAAGGAATGAATGCATATAAATTATTTATCAATGTATTAATTTATTACAAGAACAGTGTAATTCCTAAATTAAGTTTCACATTTTGTAATTTTAACAATTGCTGTCAGTGTCTGGAATGCATCAGCTGGCATGCATTCAAGAATCCTTACCAGAAACAAAGGTACAAAATCATGCAGATTACTTGAGGGAAGTGAATGTATTCTGAAAATCCCAGCCGTAATCACTAATATCTGTAATTTTTCAAATGTAACTAACCCTTTAGATAAAACATGGCATAAGGCATGTGAATGTTTCAACAAAACTTTGGATTAAAATAAAATAGTCACAAAAAACTGCACTTGAATCAGAATCTTTGATAGCTCATGAAAGGAACATATAGTCCACCATAATGTATATGGATATATGACTGTGACCTATTAAAACTGAAAATTAAAAACAGATCTAATTTTGTTCTTTAACCTGTTTCTCTTGTTTGTACCTATTTTCTTTGTCCTTCAGTAGTTGCAGTTCCTCCTTTATTTTATTATTTTCTTCTTCCTTCTTTTTCAGCTCTGTTTGCAGTTCATTTTGGTATCTCGTAAAGAAACCATTCTCTTTGAGCCACTCCATTTCCAATTTTTTGAATATTTTATTTAACCTTTCCACCTTTTCCCCCAACTGTTCTATCTCTTTTCTCATCAATAATTTGTCTCCATTTACGTCAACATTTCTATTTCCATCGGCACCATAACTGTTTTTTGTTGTTTTATCATCCTCATTCCTGTAGTTCAGGTTTCTTTTCCCTTCCTCTCTCTCTTTCTCCTGTAACCCACCATGGTCTTTGTCGCTGTTTTCACCGATGTTCTTTTCTTGTGTCATTTTCCACTTTAAATACTCCTCCTCTGATATATCTCCTCTCTCCTCACAATCTTCCCCAGCATCACACCCATGACTCCTGCTTCTGTTTTCACTGCTGTTCTGTTGTTGTGTCATTTTCAACTTCATATTCTCTTCATTACTTTTGTCCTCTGATATACCTCCTTTCTCCTCATAATCTTCCCCAGCATCACACCCATGACTCCTGCTTCCGTTTTCACTTTCAGCAGGAGTTTTTCTTTTTTCACAGACTGCTTTTGTGTCATGCTGTTGTCGTCTTCTATCATCTATCTGTTCTTTCCCTTTTTGATACATAGTTGTTGTGTAATATTTTTCCTCATTACTCTCTACCATCTTATGGATCTTCTCCAGAAGAGAAGAAACCTGATTGTTATTCTTTTTGTCTCTATTGTTGAAGACGTGATATCTTCCACCACATAACTGAATAATTTTCTTCAAGTCTGAGTGGACTTCCTTCAGGTAGTCTTCAATGGGCTTCTCTTCCAGGTCATCCCCTTTAGTGAACAGCACAATCATGTATTTGGTGACTTCATCCCCAAACTCCTTCAGGATGTTCATGATTGTGTTTATCTCTTCGTTGGTAAATCTGCCAATGAGCAGCACTAGGAGGAACACATGTGGCCCAGGACTTGACACATGGATGCACTTGATGATTTCCTGCTTGATATCATTCTCAGATTGAGAAGAGTCACACCATCCAGGGGTGTCAATCACTTTGATCGTTGGTTTGCCCTCAATGGACATGCTGGAGTGACTCGAACAAGCTTGAGTGACTCGCTCTGAGCTGGCTGCTGTGTTAAATAATTGTTTACACAGAAGAGTGTTTCCTGAAGCGCTCTTCCCTGCTCCTTGCTTACCCAACAAAACAATTCTTAGCTCATCCATTTTAACTTTCCTTTGACAAAGAAAAGGAACAAATCCATGTGTGAGTCAAAGATTACATGCAATCTGTTGCCTAAACCAAGCAGTCTTTAAGTTAGATATTAATTAAATTGTTTAAATCAAATATAATAATATCTTTGTTGATAGGTTTTTAAAAATATCAGTGTTAAATAATGTTATCATGTTCTTTTTGGATAACATGTCATTACACTGATTATTCAAACCACTTTCAGTAAATGAATAATTATTACAGTACCTGTTTAGTCTCTGTGCTCTATTGATGCCCGTTTCTGCTGCAATGAAAGCATTTCATGACTGCCAACACATTTATACTTTTGCAGCTAGCTCTGAGTAGATGCTCCGCCTCTTTCTGTATGTCACATATTCTGAACAGGTTTATCAAGAGCCCTATCCACTGGAGCTCACGTCACTTAATAGCCGGTGTTTATGTGTTTACTGAATTCTGTTTTTGACATCCAATGTAATAAAATCTTCTGTACATTTTGGTATATTTTCCCCAAATGTTATGTATTTAGTTTATTTTCCTACTAATTGTACATTTGCATACAGATCAAATCATACTCATTTATATGAAGTTGCCAACTAATTCAGTCTTTAGGTCATTCTATAGGAAGCCCAAGCCATTCTAAAACTAAAATATATAAAATATTTTCAGGGTTGGGAAGGTTACTTTTAAAATGTATTTCACAACAGATTACAAAATACACATTAAAAAAAAATCATTTGTAACACATTTAGTTAGATTACTCAAGTTTTGTAACTTAATTTAATACTTCAAAATACTTACAAGGTATTTAACACAAAGGTTCCTCTGAAGAAATATGACATCCGCCAAACATAGGACTTGGTTTTCCTCTGCATATTATTTATAACAACATTAGTTTTCCACAATATTTCTTGAAGGAAAATGCAGATAATCTTAAAAAAAAAAAAAAAAGCTGATGTGTAAACTTTTTGAATTGATGAACAGGGTAAATTGTACATATTTTTTCTTCTGGGAAACATGCAAGTATTAGCTTCTGAAGGGCAGTACTAAATGAAAAAAAAGGTCTTTAAAGAAAATAAGAATGATGTACACATCATCCTGTTCTAAAGTTTATACCACCTACTCTTATTGCAATGTGTTTCTTTCTTGAGCATCAGTAAATATGTTCACCTTTTGTAATGAATAAGTAGAGCTTAGGATATTTTTGCAGAGTGCTAAAGTTGGAGAATCCGCAGTTGCAGTATACATTTTGCCTGTTATAGTTTACATTTAATGTCATTAATTTCATTTAAACATTTAAAGTAAACACTTCGGTGATCTAAAATACATTTCAAATGTAACTGTAATTTGACAGTTTTATTACCCATTTAGATTTCATTTTTCTTTTTTTCTGTTGTCACTTTAAGTTTATTTAAGGTTTTAGTAATTTTGTGGGTTTGTCATTTTATTTTTTTAATGTCCCTATAGTTTTTATTTTATTTATTTAATTTTTATTAATTTTGATTATACACAAATCTTTGTGTGACAACATTCGTGAAGTGGTGGAAAAAAATGTGACAATGATCTGCATGATAGAAATTTATTGATATCGCCCAAGCTTTAAATATTACTTTACAGAAGATAATGTTAAAATAAATGTGTTTAGATTCAACAAAATTTCCTTAAGTAAATAAATTTTACTTACTTCATATACAAATGGCCTATCAGACTGTGGTCAGATTTTTCATTATACTGTGTGCATTTATTCATCATACAGTATCGCTGCATGTAGACGATTTATATGACCTGGCCATTTTTATATGTAATTGAATGCCATTGTTTATTTTTTGGAGTAATCTATCCTTTTGGTCCAGTTATTTATGCAAGTATATAAGAAAGTGAATAACATATCTACATCTTTGAAACAAATAAAGGACATGTTTTGCCATGTAATATTATAAATAAACATTTCAGATCGCTCCCTGCTGTGAAATTTTAACTTAACATCCACACTGAGAGCAGCAGAGCACAGCATTTTTCGTCTAATACATCTCAGGTCTCTTCTTGGCTGACCGGCAGTGGAGAACTTTGAGGAAACGGTCAATTTTTTGTGGGAGTCCCTACGGAAACAGGAAAGCAGGAAATGGAAATTGAAAGTCGAGAGGTTTTATCCTGGCCAAGGCTGCTGATGTAAAAAGGGAGAGAGGACAAGTTGTCTAAAAATGAGCCCATCTGTAGAGAAGAAAACATGGACAGGGACAATGTATAAACCAACCCTGCCTAAAAAATATATTTCTATCCAAACATCATTCAGATTTACTTCATATTGCCCACAAACAATCAGTTAACATTTAATTCACTACTCAACTGTCTTACCTGAAACTACAAATGTGACCACAAGTGGGAGAAGTTTAATCATATTTGACACAGTATGGCAAGCACTTGATTTATAAACCGAACTATTATCATGCTAATAGTACTTAATGGAAAAGATACTAGTATCTAAAAAATAAAGTAATAGTACTTATTCATTAGCTACTAATTCTTATTCATTAGATACTAATACTTGGTTGTTAGATACTAGTACGTAAAGGGGTCATATGATGCGATTTCAACTCTCTTTGGAGTGTTAAAAGCTCTTGGTGCATAAAGAAGATCTGT
>NW_015787207.1:0-7836 GCF_001515625.1 Sinocyclocheilus rhinocerous | reverse complement strand
TTTTGTTGAGTATCATATTTGATACATCTGGCTTTTATGGCTCATGTAGTATGAGGATAATCTGGAGCTCATACACAAGGAGAAACAAAACACCTCAATTTTATGCCCAAGCTGAGCAAAAATATGAAATTTGGTGCAGTTGCTGTCATTTATGTGGCCAGAAGGTAAAATGAAATTCTAAGCTTGTAAAGTAAATCAATGAGATCTTTACAACAGTATAGATGATAATGCATATTAAAATAATATCCCAATAATATGTATTTAAAAGATGATTGAGAGATAAACGGTCCTCAAAAGCCTGATGTATCATATTTGATACTCATTTTTTAACATAATTTTTCTTAAAAAATGATGTATTGATAATCAGGTCCATCTAAATTGCTTCAGTCCAGTAAGTGTTCATCTTGAAATCTCACTAACAATATAAAATATATTCTTAAACTTATTTGCTGACTTTAGAAGAATCAGTAAAGATTTCACAGCAAAAAGATACACGCACCACGACTTGAAGGGGAACGTTTTTTGAATTATACTAAAATGCCTTCTACCTGCTAAAAACATTTAAAATATCAATCATATGACAATGGCGTGTAATAGATTGTGTACAACAGTTTTAATCACGTTAGTAATTTGGAGCCCTTAGAAATTTGTATTTCAAATAGGCTTTATAGGGTTAAGTGAAAAGTTTACATGAAGCCAAAAAGAAAACAGCTTCATAAATCTTGAAGATAATAATTGACTATCTTTCACAGATGTTATTTTAATAATAGCTAACATCTGTGAAATATTTATTTTAAGAGAGCCATCGTCCCAGAACTGTGACCTCTAGAGAAATGAAACTATGATTTGAATCGGTTCTCTGTGGCCCGGGGTGAGCGACTGCATGGATTATGAACACAAAGGAATGGTATGATGGGATTACAGCACGTGGGATGTACCTTAGAGAGGGCAACGTAGGGAAATTTGTCCATCTCTAGCTGCGTTTCCTCACCATTCTGTCCACTCAGTTGACCCTTTAGAATGCGTGCTGCTGTGACTGTGGGTACACCCATGCCTACACACAACAAAGGTTGGATCATTCACACAGTCTATTTTTAACAACATATCCTTCAAGCACCTTCTATCATGAACAACATAGTCTGCCTTTACTTTAGAACCTCAAAGGTGCTTGAGAAAGCCCTTATATTATGTTACTGAACAAGAATTAAATCTTGAATTTTGTTCATAATTGTGAGATGAAAGGGCCACTTCTCACTTAATGACATAACCTGCTCTTCTTAAAAGCATGAGGCAAATTAAAGTTCACTTAAAAGTCCACTTGAAAAGGTTAAAAATGCACAATTCCATTGAAAAGAGTTCACAAATTCTGTCTTTAAACCTTATACTTATATGAAGCTTAAATAAATCATGAAATATTCAAAATGTAATTATTGTAAAATGTTAATGTATGAAATTAGGGTCTTGGCTTTAGTTGCTATAAACTGAAATTGTATCAAAAGTACTCTGAAATATAAAACAGAGCAATTTGATCGAATTGCAAGTACTCAAAATGTTTAGGCAAATACATATTTGTTTACCTTGTATTCTTGGCATGAGGACAAGGTCATCTTCAAAAAAACTATGACTTTTAAAAGCATTCTATAACCTCATTTGAACAATATCGACTAAACCCTGATCCTGCCAACTTTTTCCACAGTCAACCACCAAAATAAGTTATATTTGAACCATGTTTTCAGTCCAAATTTAATGTGATGAGATGACAAGACTGTGTACCACTAAATAATGGCAAGTAACTTTTTTATTGAGTGGTGTAGTCTGGTGTAACAAATGACAAATTACTCTTTTAATCTGGTTCTTTTCAGTTAATCAAATACATTCAGTGTGGTTCGATTCCTGAACAAGTGACTCTTTCACACTGCTTCTTTTTAGAGAATTAAACAGTGAAACCAGTGAATTCGAATTCATGAACAAATGACTCTCATGAGACGGAAAACAGCTCTTGGGTTTCTGTTTGATGGACTCTTGAACTCAATCCTCGAATCAACTCACTGAATCTGTCAGAAGTGGTTATATAATCAACATTAAATTATCATGGCTTTGAGTGATGCGACATTTTAATAAAATAGGATATATTGCATACAAAACCTATTCAAATTCACAAGTCTTTTTTTAACTTGGTTGGCTGACCTCCAAGAAAATCATCAGAAACATTACAATTTCAATCACCTTAATGCATGAATCAACAGGTCAACTGATACAAATCTTCTTCAATCTCCATTTCAGCCATGGCTTCTAGATAATCTTTTATGTGAATTCATCCTTTTGTGGCTGGTATGTGGTTTTTGTTATAGTGGACAGTGAGAACTGCAATAAATCTACATGACAGTGGTTGAACTGAGGCTTCATAAGATATCATTTTTAGGTTTTTATAAACTGGAGCTTATATGCCAGCATTGCTTTTACAGGGGTGTGGTGCAAAATAAACTAAATTCTTCCTGTAAATTTGGATCATTTCTGAGGTATTGTTTTCTGCAAACAATATTCAGACTACCTTTTCCTTCCTTCTTTCCTTGCTTTTATCGCCTATGCTTATTTTGATAACTGCTGTTTTTTCATTGTGCAAGCTGGAGTTCATCCAGACATTGACTGTGGTTAATTTGTTTATTTCTCCTTAACTTGCCCATGTTAATGCTTAATTTTGAAGCAGGTGCATACACTGTAACAGTGCTTTTAAAAATATTTAACTCTTTTTGTTAGACCTGGTATTGCACAAACAGTTTCCAAGACTTGGTTGGAAAAAACAACAACTTACCATCACCAAGAAAAAGAATGATGTTCTTAGCAACATTTTTGTTGAGGTCTTGGAGGGTCAAAGCATTTTTTAGTGTGCGCTGAGCCCATTCCTTCCAGAAATCAGGGTCCTTCTCTTGTTCTACAAGCCGTAAGAAAACATGTTTACACCTTTGCCCACAAATTATAACACACAACCAACAAAGTTGCTCCTGCAAAACAAGATAATGATCATGGTCTTAGACCGGAAGTATCCATTTAGAGATTATGAGTATGCTATCGCTCTCTAAAGTTACGACGACAACAACTAAATTTCTGTTATGCATGTCTTCTTCAGTCCACATAAGCTTCTTAAAGCCCACAATCACGTAAATGAACACATCTGGGACCATATGACCCGAAAGTCCAATCTTCTTATGGAAGCTGATGTTCATTTGAAATGAGATTTATTCTATGTTTATAGTTGGTACAAGGTCAAAAAGAAGACTATTAAACTTCAGTGGTCTGAGATGGAGTTACACCGTTTATGAAGCACTCATCTGACACTATATGACTCTGCATAAATCAAAGATACTGCAGGCAAATTATAAGGTAGGGGTGCTCAAAAATGCTACTTTCCTGCAGAGTTTAGTTCCAACCCTCCTCCAGTACAAATGTTTGTTATTATCCTTAAGTCTTCTTGAAGATCTCGATTTGCTGGTTCACAAGTATTTGATTTAGGGCTGGAGGTAAACTAAGCAAGAAGGTAGGTCTTCAGGAACAGGATTTAGCACCCTAGCTATAATGTGCTCTAAAACAGTCTCTATTAAATTTTAAAGAGACAATATGCTCATCGTCGCAGAGAAAAGTGTCATTGTCAGTTTTCATATCTAATAATGGCAAAAGGCCAATAAACAAAAAAAGTGTCTCAACTGACCTGGAAATTCAGGCTTTGCCATTCCTTCCCAAACCAGGCAACCGAGAATAAAGAGTGCAGCGACCTTCATTTTGTATCAGCCGCCGTTTTGCAGAATAACTCAAGTTCCAAGGATGTCAGAAGACTCCAAGATCTGCAACGAAAACAGGTAATGTCTAGTCAATGTTCAAATTTTCTTCTATTCCCAATTCAATGTTCAGAGATAGCTATAAGTAAGCCATTCATATGCTGATTTGAACTCTGTGGCACTTCCATCTATTTGTTTGAGCAGTCTAACATAATTATATGAGCTCAACCAACGGTGTGAGTTTGGGGCAGGGCTACATTTCTCCAGTATATTTAGTTTGAAAACAATTATTATTGTTGCTGCTACATGTGGAATGACACACTTCTTCTTTAAAGACAGAAAACAACTATTTACTATCCCAAGGCATATTTTTTTCCATCAAAATCTTATATTCATGTGCAAAAACAAATGAAATATGATTGACTGTTTCAGCTGGGGATGCACGTCACAAAAATTGGTACAAGCAATAATTTAGTGGCATATTTGCACATTCATTTGTGTAGCTACCTAAAAGTTCACACCTGAAAACGTGATATGGCTGCATTATTAGTATTAAACCTTTATGTCTTCTACTCTTTAGTCAAGGTCACTTTAATGGGATTGAGTGCCACTGCACATGGTGCTTTAATAGGCATGACAAAGCTGATTAACTGGACACCTCTGTTCCAAGGAACAGGACCGCAAGATTTCTATTGCGTACACACACTTTCTCAGCTTACTTCAGATCCTTTTAATGGGGTCTTTAGTCATTGCGCAGAAAGCATCAGTCTGTATCAAAGTCATGTGTTCAATCAACCTATACGTTAGCCATGCTGCCTGGAGCTTTGACCACTTTGTATTTACACTTGTAAAACTGGAAAAAATGTGCATTGTGTTAGTCACGTAATGCATTGAAATATTATCTCATATGAAATGTTTGAGTAAATGCACAGCTATGGGGTTCTTTCAGGTCTGGTACTTCCCACGCAGTTTCGAAGTGTGAAAAACATAGCTAGAAATTATTTGCTTCATTTATAGTGCAATGAAATGAATTGCTTTTCACTGCAGTTTCACTACATATATATATGTGTGTGTGTGTCTTTTCTTTCTTGATCGTTAAGGAATGTGGTTATCTTGTTTGTTTAATTGCCTGTTTTACTTTTTAAATCTCCTTAATATTGGCCCAAACCCTTTGGTATTTGGTTATAAAAAAGTTCACTACCTAATAATCATCCTGAAGCCAACAACCATCAACATCACTAATGCAAGTTATTAAAAGTATTTGTTTCCCGTGTTACAATTGACACACCGTCAACAGCACACAGACCTGAACCAGTTAACTTCTAAACATTTTCTTCCTATTAGTTCTGCTACAAAGACACTTTTACCATGACTTGAGGCTCATTCACATGCTCTGTCAAAAACGCAGTGGGGCTCCAACTGGCAGAACTCTTGAAGCTAGTCTGCAGGTGAAGAAACACAGCAGTGCCAAAACACAAAGGAGCAGCAAACCGGAGAACAAAGTTGTCGACAAAACCGAAACTCCTTCTCGATTCATGGCATCAGAATGTAGAGATGTCCTTCTTTTGGAAGTAAAGCCGTCCAAAGCAGAAACATATATGTAACCAGCTATCCTTGTTTTCGACACGCTGACTCGAACTACAGCTGCGAATGAGATCTGTTCTCCAAGTATGGACTCAGGAGGATGAGGATTAGGGTTATTACTGATGAAGGCAATCTTCCTTCACGTCTTCATTTTATGAAAAGGGGCTTTACATTATTTTGAAAGTGCAAATAAAGTATTCATTGCAGACCTGTCAGATCAATGCTATCTGTAGGACATGCAATTTCATGCCGACTCTGGACTGCCATCCTGTTTTTGCACAACAAATCAGTTATGTTGTTCTGTCTGAACCTGCTATGTTTTTTATAATGCCCGTAAACCCCTGAAGGCTTAACTCTATCGCTCTAATAAACAGGAACGTTAGATCACATCATGTAACAGGATTTACATTAAACTCCTACAAACATCCTAGAGGCCATTCGATCACAGAACATCAAACACAGACATAAGGATTTTATTAGGCTGTACATCTTGGTAAACACGACACAAACACAAGACAAAACCAAATCTAATTAATCTAATTATGCTGAAGAGTCTCTGAACAACAAACCCTTTTAAGGACGAGCACAAATTTTAAACAAGATGTTCTCAAGTTCATATAAACCTAGGCTGTCCTGGGCTTTCTAGTTGTGATATTGTTACATCTACAACTACATTAGTATCACTGCATACAAATCAGTTGGGCACATGATCAATAAAATGCTAACAAACACATTATGTCTGGGAAGCACTTAGGAATTTGTAAAACAAAACCTTTCCTTGCATTGCATTGTTTTCTCTTTATGACCTTTCTAGTTTTCTTTCTTCTAACACCTGTTAAATGCCCCGATTTAAAAGGTAAAGTTAAAACAGGAAAGTGTCTTAACTTGTTCTAGTATCCTGCAGTCACAAATATGAGAAAGCAGAAACAGAAAGAGTGAGGCACAAGGCTGGAATTCATCAAGTCTCACAGAATGTCATAGCCCTGTCTCAACAGTTTAATCCCTCGTCCAACCATTCTGAAGGAATGCTAATGGAATTTCAATCATAATTTGGAACCAGTCATAATGAGAACAGACAGGAATCCTCAAAGAATCAAATAAGATCCTACTTGATGAACTAAAATGTTATTCAGCATTATCTTATATGATTCTTAGATGACTTTTGTTTGCTCCAATTCGGATTGGTTCCAAATTACAACAGAAATTCCATTTGTTTAGATCAGTCAGGAAATGCAATGGTTTAGGAGGGTAAAACTGTACAGAAAAGTGAGATTGTGCCCTAAAATAAAATAAATGAATACATTAATAATAAAGTGAAATATTAAAATATACTTGGTGAGCATGAAATATTAAGATTATCACTCAGTGTGTTTAATATTTTTTTCTCTAGACTGTCCAACATGCACTTAGTCTATTACGTTATTCATAATTAGATTAAATGAAATTCATATAGACTGTTCCTGTGATTAACATTTCCCAATGTCTGAATGATTTTTTGTCATAATCTTTTAAAATTAATTATTTTAAAGTAGAGAATAAAAACTTCTTACCAAATCAAAGTCAAACATGCAGAAAGCCATTTTACTGTCATACGACAAGGACACCATAAACATGAGAGGACCCCTTCAGACCTTTAGGACAGTGTCAAGGTCATTAAAGATTTTTTTTTAATCACATATTTTAATCACATTTTCTTGTTTGACTTAAAAATGACGTTTTCATGTCAGATGGAGAAATCCTAAAAACTTCTTCATATGCATGTCATGATATTTTTAAGATTGCTTTTTCTACCTTCAAAATGAAATAATTAGTATTTAGTACTCGATTGATGTATTCAACCAATAGGAATACATAGGTCACATTTCTTTATCTCTGGCATATTTATTTATCATTGACCCATATATATTGAGTTTCTTTGTCAGCATATATGAATAAAACCAACATCTTTGCAGTAATAATCGTTTTCCTCGACACTCTACAACGTCCCAGTGTCTCACGTGCAGTGATGCACAGAGAAGCGCTTCTTTTTCAATTACATCCTCTCATCTTTTCAGATCATACAATGTCTGTTTGTAGCCATAGGCTTCCAAAACGCGATTAACGCTCTACAGAACAGGAAAACCATCGACATCCCCCACATCACTGGAGCGTATCATTGTGATTCCCGGTTTGCTGCTTAATTGCAGTAAAGTTGGAAGAGCAACTCGCCGTTATGCAAACGAAGATCCCAACGCAACCTGAACAACTTGTTGGATTGTATTGAATTAATAACAGCACAACTCTCCAACTCTTCCCAGCGTTGCCATTAGAACTCCAGTCACATGTAGCGATGAATGAACAGAGTCATTCAGCAGATATAAGCAGCGCTAAAAGTGATCCTACTCACCCTCGTGTTATAGGCTATGTATCCGTACACCTCTGCGATTTCAGCAACACAGGACTCACATTCACGTGCTGTTCTCTAGTCGAGCTTTTATAA
>NW_015787206.1:0-2490 GCF_001515625.1 Sinocyclocheilus rhinocerous | reverse complement strand
TGTGTGTGTGTGTGTGTGTGTGTGTGTGTGTAAACTGGGATTTTAGGGTTTAGGGACCATAATTGTGTGTGAACAAATCTGTGTTCCAGTGTGTATGTAAGTTAGCCCTGGGTTAATAGGTCAGAGCGTGGTAAAGTGAACACATGAATCAATGTTTTGTGTATATATATATGTGAATATTTGCCTTGTGAGAGACTGTATTAGTCCATGCATGAGTAGTTCATACATGTAAAAATGTCTGCTGTATGGGTCACTGGTGTAGTTAACTACCATTTATTGTCATTTGTAAGTTTTCTAACTATTTACTGTTACTGTTTATTTTTGTAAGAAATTACTGGCACTTAAAATTACTCAAAAACATTTTATGATACTGCTTAGTTTGTTAACATTAGCTAATGCATTAGGTCCCTTGTGAAAAAGAAGTGCACTTAATTGTATGAAATGTGCACGTGTAGTTTACTTCAAATCTTAAAAGTATATTTAAAAAAAACTCTGTACTTACAGATAATATAATTTTAAATAAAGGGCTACTTACGTGTACTTACAGAGACTAAGTACACTTTAATTGACTATATTTCTTAACACACTAGAGCACATGTAAAGTATATTTGTAACTGTATTGTGTTATTTGATTACATTTTACACTAAATCACAACTTCATCATTACAATTGTGTAATTACACATTTATTTAACATTAACATAAGTTTCACTAGAAATGTCATTCAAGTATAGTTTAGTTATCATAAATGTTTGTCAGCACATTCAGTAGTACATTTTAACCATATTTCAAAGACAATATAGAAGTAATCATGAAATGACTTAAAATGTACTAAAGTACTTAAGTGGGTCATGAAAGCACTCAAAAGTTCAGCTAATTGCTTTTAATATACATTAACATTCATGTTCACTTCAGGAATATTCCTTAAAAGTATACAATTTCAATTATAAGTACTCCTTTGACAAGTGTATCAACAGGTAATCATTTTTTTATTCTCTTAAAATTCAAATTTACTGATTTAATTAAACCTTTTAGGTTGCAAGCATTATTTTTATGCATTCTGTTGACATAATAATCTTGATGATTAAACAAACATTGTGTGAATTTAAAACTTAAATTTCTGCACTGATTTTTTAATGAATAAAATTATTAAATGCATTATTATTGTTATTATTATTATTTATTGAAGGTAAAGATTTTCTAGTGTTTAATGTCATTATGTTTGACGTTTAAAAGAGTTTCTATAAATGTTTAAGTTTCTGTGATTATTGTGCAGAAGAGTAGACCAAATAAAGTTAAACACATGGATTCTATGAGCAACGGCTGTGCTTCATTAAATTTACATGCTAAATACGTTACAAAGATTGATTTTTTTTTTTTTTGAGCCAAAATATTATTTTTTTAGAGTGTAGATTCATAAATGCTGTATAGGTATTGTTCTTTTTTTATTTTTATTAATGATTCATTAAATGTAAAAGGTTACTGTAAAAATTATTTTACAGCCAGTGTTGTTAAACCAGTATTTTAACTTGTATAACTGATGGTCAGTTTGCTTAACACAATTTAATCCTAAACCAGCTATAGATTGACAGGCCTACAAAGGGATTTAAATTGAGACTGTTGAAGACTGCTGCAAATTTCATGCATAGCTGAACTGAACTAATTTTCTGAAATAATAAATAATAAACTTAAATAATATTTGTAAATGTGTGCAGAACAGAGTATGCAAAGAGTGCTGAGATTTTCCATGTGTTAATGTTCCGATTAAGTGCTGAACTACACACACACACACACACACACACACACACACATTTTCACACATTGAGGATACTTTAATATAAACATCACACACTGAAAGTACTTTAAAACAACACTAATGTCTGTCAGAGCTTTATTTTTTCCACACATACTAAAAAGGCTACAATAGCCGTAGCAAAAATGACGGCCATGCAAAGATTGCTGGTTCAGTTAGATGTGCAATTTTATTTGTCTGTGTGAAACAAGCAGTATTTCCATTCACACAATTCTAGTTACTTTTTCCAGACTCTAAATTGTGTGTCACCTATCAACCAGTCAAAGTTAAATATGTGCAAATGCTAGGAATATTGATATTATTTTATTCTGGGAATGGGGGCTTCTTCTTTTTCCCATTCACATACCAAGAGGACTCATCCCTTAGTACCTCCCCTTTCCCCTGCATAAGACCCTATAAAAATCACCTTAACATTCCCTAGCGGGCATTTCCCAATCATGTCCATGTCTTTCATTAATTATGACTAGTTTGGTTCAGTGTGGCAATGTTGGAGCATTCTTTTTCAGTTGGTTTCCCACAGTTCCCAGGGGTCTACCTGTCATGCTTGATGGGGAGTCCAGCATCATGGCTGTGTTTTGGGGGTACGGTCACCCCTGTGTTCACAAATATACTCTTACCCATCCTCACAGACCACTTCACCCTCTGAGTCATCCAAGCCCATCATTCTTATTGTAATAC
>NW_015787205.1:0-5699 GCF_001515625.1 Sinocyclocheilus rhinocerous | reverse complement strand
TCGTGATACATATTGATATTGAATTATTGTCCAGCCCTAACTGAGAAGCAAATGAACAATGACTGTACCGTTGGGGAAGGCAAGAACACTGATAACAAGAAAGAAAGAGCCAACCAGCAGTAGACCCACACGCAGGTTATTATCAGAATCACCATCATCCCTGCCAAAAATGAAAACATGAGGTACAGATAACATATCAGAACCATGACTACATCACAGAACTGTAACCTTTCACAATGTCACCAGATTTTTGGGGTGTTAGTTTTTATTATTTATATTTTGCATTTTCGTTTTAGTAGCTAATTTTGTTGTTTTTTGTCATTTTTATTAGTTTGTGTGTTTTTTTTAAATATGATATAGTTTTTTTATTTTAGTTTTTGCTTTTTTTTCAGTAAATAAAGTTGAAATTAATAAAAATCAGAAATGTTGCCTTGCTCTTGACAACTAGTTTTTTTTATTTCAATAAACTATTTTTATGGTTTTAGTTAACTATAAGTGAATATATCACATTAACAGTCATTATGTCATTCAAAAATACATTGAACGTTTTAAAATAGTATTATCAATATAATAAAAAATTTAAAGTTGTCCCCCCAGGTTGTGTATAAACACTGTTACCATAAGTCGAAGTGGCATTGAAAAACTTGTTTTATTTGTTTGTTTTGTTTTTCAAATAATTTAAAGCAGTTGCTAACCTGATCTGCGTTGGCAACATTGTAACAAAACATCTTCATTCCATTTAAACTATTTAAGCTGAAATTCAATAAAGTAGTCGGCTTGACTGAATGCTCTGTCACGCGCTCTGAGTTGCGGTTGCCATGATGACAGGTGTGTCCTGCCGTAAACCTGCTGTTTACTTACCTCGTAAACGCAAAGTACATTATGCTGACGACGGTGAACGTCAGTAACGTAATGGTATGCGGTTTGTAGAAGAAATCAATGGTGATATCCTCCACTTGTTGCTCGTTTATCATCCGAAAGTGAAGTTTATCATTCGCATCATCTTTACTGAGCATCCTGGAACCCTGACTGGGCGCCATGGTTGGTCTCATCCACACTGACAACGGGTCCAGAAGACACTCCACTCCACCAGCGCCGAGTTTCTTTGACAGAAGTTACAGAACTTTACTGAAGTTGAGTGGGTCGAGATGTTCTCACCGCCCTATTTCAGGCGACTTCATTGGCTGGGTAAAGGCAGGAGGTTATAAGAGCTTCTCCCATTTGCAGGGCTCTGTTTCAGGCGGGGTCGTTCAGGGTTCGTGGGTGTTGACTGGAAGAAAGATGAGCTATACTACCATCTTCTGGTCTGAATGTGCGCTCGCGAGAAGCGAAGTTCACGTTGGAAATGTTCTCTGTTGTTCTTCATCTAATTCAGTCCGATCTAAAATCAGTTTAATCTAATCTGAATCTAAAGCCTTTCTTTCTTTCTTTCTTTCAATTTAATGGTTAGGGCTACAGTCATATTTTACTCTGCATAATAAATATGCAAGCTAACAGATCTGTTCCCCTTTTATTATTATTATTATTTAGATAATATATTTTGGGGGGAATTTTTAAGTAAGTAGTATTATATTTTTGCATATAATGTATGATATATGTATTTACACAATTTTCTTTGACAATAATATTTATATATATATATGAATAAATGGGGTTTTGTTTGTTTTTTCATCAAATCTAGATTTGATTTGCTACAATTTTATTACATCTTTGTATGAGTGTTGGCAAAAATCCACGTAGTCTGATTAGCCAGACCTATAATTGTGCCACTTGGTGGGCTGGGTATCTTTTACGGTTGTAGTTGAGGAAAGGTGTCTAGGTGACATATAATATGTTATTGAGATCTTTCAAGCCATGGCCAATTGTTTTATGACAGGTATGTCATTAAATGTAGCCAACACATCATCAGTAAATTTCCAATAAATGTAGCCAACACATGATAATTTGGAAGAAAGACATCAATTAGAGAAGACAAAAAAGAACATTAAAATAAACTTTATTTGTTGATTAAATTTATTCACAGCTTAAAGAACAGTTACGCATGCAGGATATGGCTCTACAAGTGTGATTTTGAAAAGGGTTCTGTGGGATAACTTTATGGTAACTTTATAGTGACATGTTTATTGTTCATGACCACGTGAAGGCCTAGCAATATAATGGGAAAAATTATCTGTGTAATAGTGGAAAACCTGAGCATGAATGGGTGATAAATCAGTCAGAGTCAGAGATTTAATGAGGCAAATAAAAACACTGCATGTGAGTTGCATGTCCATTGGGGTTATTATGGCCCATTATGTTGCACAATTACATCTAACTGGCTCCCAGGCCGCCTAAGGGATCCACAGAAAACTGACCATAGGGAAACTGATTAGGCTTAATATGTAAACAAATATTCTTTTTTTTAATCTCTGTGTTGGAAACATTTAACCACACAGAAACCTTACATTTTGCTACTTTTATATAGACAGATTTAATAATATTAATAATAAATAAATTAAATTAAAAGTTAGCTTGGTTGCCAATAGTAAGAAAACAGTGTTTGGTGTCAGTTTTTTTTTTTTTTTTATTCTAATGAAATAAACTAGTGACTAATTAAGTGAAATCTGTTGATGCCACTTTTATTCGAATAATAAATTACCAGTATAAACCCGTGTTTTATTATTGACTAGCGTAGAGCCAAGGCAACATAACAGGTTACGTGACCTCTGGAAAGGGGTCAGATTTATTGTAGCAACGAATCGTAGCAACACAGAGAGTCCATGACGACGATGGTTGCGAGATCTTAGATCATGTGTTGGAATGCGACAGTGTTTGAGAACTTTACACAGATCAAATAGTTCCGGAGCCGCATTGAAAGCTTGCGCTGTCCTGAGCGATAAACATGGGCTGTGGGAGCTCCAAAATCACGGTGGTTGAACCCGTAAAACCGAGCAGTCTGAACGGAAATGAGGTCAGCTGTAGTCTTTTTGTTATTCGATTTATAATTATTTAAAATATGAATTAAAAAACTGAATATTAGCGAGTCGGTAGTGGTTATAATATGTTGAAACATATGAGGAAACTGATGAAGATATCTGTTGTTCCCTCAACTGTGATATTTAATAGTCTATATTAGGTGAATTAGATGAATAATTAAACAAAACGAAATGCTTAAGCTGGTTTGCTGGTCTTAGCTGATTTCAACTGGTTTCCCATTCCCAGTTCCTTCAAAAACCAGCCAGCAGACCAGGTAAACTAGGTTAAGACACAATACAAGACTAGCAAACAATTTAGGCTGTCAGTGTTCTGTTATATGCAGACTTCTATCTGACTTACTTTGCTTTTATCTTGTAGACCGAAACTCTGGAGTTTGTTGTGGCTCAGGGAGGCTCTCGAGGTGACTCTGCAGTGTCCAAAATGACCACAGATAGCGGGGTCAGTCTGGATGCAGCAGAGCCATCGGTTCTACCTGGATCTGTACCTAGAGTCCTGCCACCGCTACAAGGTTAAATAGAAATTCTAGAACAGCTTGATGTTATTTCACTTTAAATGAACCAAAAACTGCTGACCAACTTTGAGTTATTTCAGAGGAAAGCTGAAATGGAATAAAAAATATAAAATAGAATGTAGGAAATTAACTAAATCTAATAGTTATTTTGACCTACATGTTGTGTGAAATCTAGCCCAGAGTCCTGGACTGGCCCAGCAAACTGAAGAGAGGCCTGAGTCCGGTGAGATCCTGGAGCAACTGCTTGTTCAAGGAATCATTCCAGCTCAACCAAGACAGGGAGGAAGTGGGGAAGCCTACAACATCATGGTGAGGGCTGAAAAGTGTAAATCTTGACATATAAAAAGTGTTAAATAATGCTGCCATAATTTCTAAAATATTACATTTTCTCGCATTAAACAACGCTCTAAGAAAAGTCTGTAAAAACAGGGCAGAGTGTTAATATGAAGGAATATTTCATTACTGAAATCATTACTGGAATAGTCTTTATTAATACAAGACTCTCTAAAATACTGGAATCTGATTGGTCAGTTGTGACTTTCTGCAGTCAAATCTTTTTGTGTAATGAGCTCTAAGCTGTGTATTTGACCATTGTTACTGGCAACCAACTCTTATACTAGTTCCATGTCTTATGTTTTTTCACAAAATGAAATAATTTTAACCTTTGAGGGATTATCAATAGACCTTTGAGGGAAAGACGTACAGTGTTTATTGGATTAAACTGATGTTTAACAACATACGGCTTGTTCAGATGACTGAACAACTGTTTTTCTGAAATAAATAAATAAATTTCAGTAGACAAAAACTTCATAAAAGAGTTTAGAAAGTTGTGAGTTGTGAAAAATACATGATCTAGGATGTTTATACAGTGTGTGCCATTGTAAATACTGTAAGTCTATCCCTCACAGCCTCATTTTCATCCATGTTAAATTTAATATGCCATCTAGCCTCATTAAGAACTACATATGACATATTTATTTACTTATTAGGTACACTGCCATGTAATATGTGTGATCATATATTTTAGCTGATAATTTTTCCAAAATAAACCGCTTGATACAAGACTTTGAAAAAATCTGTAATTGAACTTTCATATTGTGTGTGTATGCATAATAATTTCAACAAACATTTATAATGTCTGTTAGATGGATGATGTTGGGAAGCCAAGGAGAAGACCACCCGCTCGGCTAGAGTCACTGAAACTTTGCAAAGAACAAGAAGTCACCAGAAAGGAAGACATTGAGATGAAGATGAGACAAGTGGAGGAGAGGAGAAAGGTAAAGCAGAACCAAATGACATTTATCATTCATTCACTTTTAATGCATTTAAAATCTCTTAACTAATATTCAGCACACTGTATTTGATCTAATTGTTTGTTGAGCTGCAATTAGATTGTATTAGCATAAGTATGTGGCACAACGTTATGATATATGGCTAAAACATCTGTTTTAGGAGAAAGAGGAGGACCTGAAACACAGGTTGAGGATTAAATCAGCGCGGCCGCGTGTCGCTGCCCCAGTGACCGCAGAGGGGGAACTCGACCTCACGGAACTGCTCCATTCTGAACAGCTTCCTGTCCCAACCAGAACCAAACAGCTACAGACGCCAATCAATGGAGAGTCTGAGGACCAAAGGCTTACTGATTCCCCAGAACTGGAAAATGACTCCACCTTCCAACAGACTGAAGACACAGATGAGGGATTTTAGACCTGCTGCTTATGTGTGTTTCAGAATGACACATGTAGGATAACCTGCCTCCATACGTACAGAAGCAGCTTGATCTAGTGATGTTTCCTAATGTACATTCTTAGAGTTGCACATGCACTTTACATGTTATTCACGTTATTAATCTTGTTTATTTTAATACAGGGTATGGCTCAGATCAAATTCTGAGCTTGGATTTTACATTATTATATAGAAAAAGAAATGGAAATATGTGCCTAATAAGTGTAAACAGGTTGATGCAGTTATTATGTAGGTAGCAGAACAATGATTAGAAGGGTTAGCAATTCAGCATGATATATATGTATGAGTTAGTTGCCAATGAGATATTTCTTTCATAGTGCTCATATGTCTTGAATCTTAAGAACATTATTCTTGTAAGATATACACCATTCAAAAGTTTGAGGCAAGTAAGATTTTTTAAATGTTTTTGTATAAAAGTCTGTTGTGCTCACCAAGGCTGCATTTATTTGATAAAAAATACAGTAAA
>NW_015787204.1:0-7258 GCF_001515625.1 Sinocyclocheilus rhinocerous | reverse complement strand
TACTGTACTGCTACCAAGAATCCTGCTTGCTCTTTATAAGAACCAGTCTGCTGTAATTCAATAAAACACAACTGACTGATAACCTGTTCCGAGTCTCATTGTTTACACGACAGTAGCATGGCCAAAGTAGAATTTCAGAAAACAGAGCTCAGTTTCATTAGGAGCTGCTAATTTTCTTACATTAAATTGCTGTTCAGGATGCTGCAAAATTTAAATGTAACTTTAAGGTGCTTGTCTCCGGTGTGTGTCCCTCAAGACACTTTGAAATCAATGTACTCAAATTAGAGAGCACAGTTGCCGTTTACAGTTTATTTGTAGCATCGGCAACTGAAAAAGCACTCAATGAAATGGCAATAATGAAGCACTAGAAATGTAATCTGAACATTTCAGTAAACATTGTGGTTCAGAACTGTAGTAACTTGACAAGGATTTTGGCAAGAGGTCACTTTGTATAACTTTGATGTGACCGTATCTCTATTATATACCATATGCACATAAATGTATCTTTTGCAAAGCACCTTTATCCAAACAACGTGTTGAGGGACATAATATCAAATCAATGTCATTTAGTGCATACTAAATAAAAAATGATAGCACTGAAAGTGATAAATATAACTTCCAGTGTACAAATAATTATAAAACTTTATCTGTTCCTGTCAGAAAATTTTTAGATATCATGAGTATGTATCACAAGATAAATGTTAAGTTTAATCATCAGTAATGTGTGAAAAGTTCATGGCAGTTTTACTGTAAATGGTTTGATTGATAAACTTTACTCAAGGCATATAAACCTATAAAACAAACAGATGGAAATATCCATACATGTATAAAAGCACTTTCATGTGCATGTTATGATTGTTAATTCAGTTAATTAATAAGAAAAATTACAATAAATTTAACCTAATTTAGACAAATGAGGTGATAAAGAAAAAAACCTTTCTAGATTTAAAGTCCATGACCATTCCCAAACAACCATGCTAACAATCTACAATGAACATTTCATGGCGAAATTAATCAGCTACATTTGACTGTGAGCAAGTAACATGAATACACTGAAAGATGCAGTCATATTATGGGAAACACCATCAAAGTTCCCTGAATTTTCTACAATTACGGCAACTCTGCTACTGCACATATTTTTTGCAGAGTTTCTGTACACACTGTGAAACTCAATAACAGTGTGATATGACATTGAGAGTAATAGGAAAATACGTAACGCTGGAAAGGAGCCCCGTCACTTTTCCTTGTGGGTCAGAAGAAATGCAACAAACCCAATACATAAAATCCATATTCTGCAGCATTGATGTTAGAAGTTTCTGAATTTATCCATTGATGCAAGAGTCAAAGGCTTCAGTCATCCCCCAGCCGAAAGCCTTGACCCCAGTTATGGCGCCCACCTCCACCTCCTGGCTGCTCTTGGGGCACAGGTCTCCTGCTTGGAGGAACGCCGAATCCAGACACCCCACCTCGTCGATTTGGGAACATCTGGTACCTGAGGAGAAAAGAAAAGAAAAGAAATGATAGGAAAAATATGACAATAAAGCATAACGGTATCATTTTTAAGGCGTTTAATAATGCACTAAACCCTTAATAACTCCTAACTTGTTACTTTCATTCAGCTATTAATTCATATATTAATAAACAGGCACTTCATTCATATCAGCACTGCTTGCATATTACAGCAGAATAACAGGAAGGAAATAAACTCACAGGAACTGTGGGGTGGAGAGGAAGGACCTGCCACCCAGGTCCATGGGGTATTTAAACATCAGAAAGAAGTAAAGGTGGCCAACTAAGTTCCCAATCAGCTCGTTGACAATGCTGAAGAAAGAAATAGGTTATTATTACAATTATTATGCTACTGCGATGACTCGTTGTGTAACATTTTCATCAAATGACTATGACATTTGAACATTAATCTGTGTGAGGCAAAAAGATTCTTACGAGCCACCGATGATATAGTTGAATCCCAGAATGACCCAAGGAAGATAACAAGCCTGTGTTAGTGTGAACATGAACAGGTTTTAGTGTACATCAGTATATCATATAAAAACATACTGCATTTAATAATGCACTGAATACCTTGAATCTGGTGCCGAACCAGAAAGATACAATCATGTCACGATTTAGCTGAGCCCAGACGTACAGAACAGACATGATCAAGGGGATCATCAGGAGCTGCAAAACACAAAAAAGCCAATATTTATGAACAAATGAATAAGGAAATAAAAATTCAAATGCAACATAACAGAATTTTCCTTAAAAAAAAAATTAAGATAAAAGATGCTTTTAAATGTCATGCAATGGTCCTTAAACAACTAATAGGATACATATAAAAGCTTAATTAACTCCATGAGTGCAGAAAATGCTCATAAATCACACAAGGTTATCATTTCGATTAAGCAGCACAAAGTTTCAGATGATGTTAGAAAGACAAAAACTACTTTGAGAACATTAAATGATGATTTACACCAAATACGAGTGGCAAAGTTTAGCCTAATAAGTTAGAAGATAGCTTCATTATTTGACTTCTTAATAGATATCCGACACATTACTAAGTGCCAATCGCACAAAAAGTGGAAAATTCACATTTTAGAAAAAGGAAGAAAAGCAACTGACTAACCTGCATGTCCATCATTAGACCTGTTATCTGAATTATAAATGTTAAGGAAAGATAAAAGCTGTGTGTCAAAGGAAAATGAACATGACTCCTAGAAAAGCTTTTTCTCGCTGAGTGGACGCTGCATAGAATGGAAACCACATCTTCAGAGGATATTAAATCATTTAATGCAATATACTAAAATGCTGAATTCAGCACATCACATTCATTACTCATTCACTGTTAATGTGGGTATGCGCTGTACAGACGCAAATCATTTAATGACAATGACTAATCACTTGTTTGCATTGCACTGAATGACACATTTAATCTTTTAAAATATTACAGTATAATGTGTACAGGACAGAAAGGATACAACAATACAAATCCAGTTGAACAGAAGCATGAACATGTAGTCTGCTGGTCTTCCATCAAAAGCTCCTGTGAAAGGGAGAAGAGATGATGAGATGTCACATCCCATAGTAATCATCATTTCACTTCCTGATCAAAAAAAGTTTTACACAAAGAACAGTATTTGTATGTCATATTAACAAGTCATATTATAAGACTAATAAACACTATTTTATTTTAAATGAAGTGGGTAACCTCACAGGGGCTGCCATTTTGAATTTCTGATTGGCTGAATGCTTCTTTCTTTATATAAGTAACCTCCCTATTATTGGACATTTTCACTCATGGAATAGAATTAATCATGGCTATAAATAGAGCATTTTTACAAGGGGCATTGTAAGTGAAAACTTGTGATGCTGCATCCACACCACTAGGTGTCAGTATAAAGGCCCATTCACACCAATAATGATAACTATAAAGATAACTATAACAATAACTAAATTACCGTCCACACCAACAGACCATAACACCGTTTAGTCTAAGAGCATGGTGCAATTTTGTTGTCTGTTGCTTTATGTGCTCTTTAAAGTCGGGTGGATTCTGCCCGGCTGTCAATGTTTTTTTATCATTCTGAAAGTGAACAAAAACTATTCTGAAAGTCATTCCAACAATATTGTTCCTCTGTTGTTATATATGGGAACAGTAAGTCCACACAACAGTTTCAAACCAAATTTTCCAGCTGATAAAAACATCGACAGCCAATCAAAATCCACCTGACTTTAAAGAGCTTAAGCATTTAAAGCAGCAGATGACAGAACTGCAGTTAAGATGACTGTTGTATCGTACGTAGCCCAACTTAAACAAAAAATGCTGAGTGCACTTTTAAGTCCAGTCAGATATTATTTTAATTAAAGGATGATTAATACATTTTAGGGAACAGAAGCTACCTGTTTCAAGCCTCGTGGAGTACTGGTAGAGGAAATACAAATTAACCAGGTATAGAAAACCCGTCCCTGGGCCAACTGGGAAATAGAACGTTGCAGATATCGGTCTCCATATCTGTTGAGAGAACACAGAAAAAACATTAGTAACTTGACGCAGATTACTGTTGGAGATGCCCATCGATTCTGGCCTATTGAAAGAGATGTATCAAAGTACTTCTTGGTAGTCTTTTTTTAAGACTCTTAAAGGGATAGTTCACCCAAAAAAAGAAAGCTCTGTCATTATTTACTCATCGTCATGTTGTTGTATGTATGTATGTCTTTCTTCTGTGGAGCATAAATGAAGATGTTTGGTTACCAACATTCTTCAAAATATCTTCTTTTGTGTTATGCAGAAGAATGAAAGTCATACAGGTTTGGAACGGCATGAGGATGAGTAATCAGTATTATACTATTATCCCTTTAAACTGAAGTAAAAGTACAGAAAACCAACAGGCACTGAGAATATCCAGCAAGCACCATTTGTATGCAGTCACCAGCACTGGCTGAAAATGATGAAAAACGGAGTGGCTACCATGCTTGCACTGCAGATTTGATTCCCCGCACTTTCTGGACTCATTATCCAACTGCAGCTATTACACCAGACATCATGCTCTGAGAGGAACAGACACTCATCTGGTCTGTTATCCAGATTTTTCGGTAAACAACAAACATGCACCCCTGCACACAATTTTTTAACACTCTCCGGTGTCTAATTTGCTCTCAACATGCACATGCTGCACACCTTATTGCTCTCTATAGTCCCCGGCTGTCTCATTCTCCTCCCTTTCCCTGTATCCCTCTCTCACTTCTAGCGCTTTCTCTCCTCCCTCCAGCACACACAGAAACTCTGAGCTAGCAGGTTTTTTTCGGTCTGGGGGCTGTGAATCCGCTGAGCAGCAATGCTTTGATGTTGGCGTCTGAACTGGCTCTGCAGTAGCCAGGCAGTCCAACGGCCCCCTCACGCACTGCAGTATAAATCATGCCAGCTCACTTGTGTGGAGAGGTGACCTCTGTAGACTGCAGCACAGAGAAAAGTGGGTTAAAAAGCACAGCAGGATTGGTATGCCGCTAGAGGACAGGGAGAGGTTTGTTTGGCCGCTTCTCAACAGCTAAATGGTTCCTGGTTTATGGTTTAATAGCAGGGTATGCTCTGAAAGTGGGTGATATCACTCATTTTGCTTATCTGCAGTATCCTGTGTGCAATGTATTTCCGCACTCCATAGCTGTGTTTACTTCCTATATATGTGCCATAATACAGAAGAAACCTGTACTGGCAGGATAGAGGTCATGAAACGTTAGCTAATAGTGAGCAGACAGGAGCTGAGTTTAGAGCATGTTCAAAGGGAGTGGATAAATCACAGAAATACCATGTAAAAATGAGCTTTATGTTTAAGATCCTAAATTACAACCAAAATTGCAGCTACAAAAATGAATCAATTAGTCATTAGCAGAGGTCAAATTACTCTGTGTCTGAATTCCAGGCGCATCACTCATGAAAACTGGCATGGGAAACAGATTCAAAGCAATAATGCTGCCATTTACAAACTAGACAAGCCAAAGAAATGTGGGTTTCCAAATACATATTAAAATAACTTCTAGGGGGCTTTACTTCTTAAGAAGTGGTGCATTGCCACAGTTTATGAGCTGCATGACAGCTGTTTAAGAGAGGGGTTTTCAATCTTTTACATGCCACAGACCCCCAAATATGATAATCCTCTCACAAGGGACTCCCATCCTAAAGTTGAAAAGACAGCTATATTTTTTATGTATAAATACTCAATTTATACTGTGAAAAAATAAGATTATAAATCTGTGTAAAATATTATTTGGAAAATATTTATGTATTTGTTTTACATAACATTATCACATTTCCCCTACTCATAGTACTGCTGCATTGTTAGATTAATTCTTTTTTTTAATTTTTTTTTATTTATTTTAATCAAATTGGTGCAATAGTAATAAGGATGGAATTAATGGATACAAATGTTTCTTACAAACATTCATCTGTTGTTTTACACTTGTAGCCCACAAACAAATAGCTTTGCGCCACCTGGTGGAAATTACTGCAACCGAAAAAAATAAATATTATATTTTTGATAGTTAATAAATGACCATGCTTAATTACATATTTTAATATATTTACAATACTTATCTTACAGTTTAGGCAGACTGTCAGAATTAGGCATTAGAAAAGCCGTCCTCCGTAATGAGGACAACAGAACACCATTATTTATATTATATGTCGCAAAACTTTTCCTAATTAGGTATAGCAAATAAGGTTAAAATATTTACCATCACATTGAGAAGCAGTGCTTGTGGAAGGAAAAAAATTAATTGGGCAGCCCACGAAAAGCCTGTTGTCCCGGAAGTAGCCTCAGACGCGTTCTCGGCTGTCATTGGTTGAACAGAGCAGGCTGGGACGAGTTCAAAGTTACTGCTTTTTTTTTTTTCTGTGGCTGCGCAACTTTTGATTCAAATGGCGTTTCCTGTCTTTCAATACTACAATATACCGCCAGTATAACATTCTAATGGTGACGTACAGATGGAGGGTGCGATTATGCTAAATAAATTAGGATACTGTCGATGCATAAATAGCACGTGTTAACGCTCTTAGCCATTATTTACCATTCTCATTCTGCATAATCATAAAGCATCGTATTAAGTATTCGTATTCGCTTCGACAACCTTTAAATACCTAACATTCAGACTTCCTAAAGTACAACAAAATATTATATAACAAACCACGTAATTTAGGCAATCATGTGCATGAGATTTTGAACAACTAGACTGCTGACTTTATACACTGATCAGCAAACCTTCTCGGTTCACTACAGCACTGTTCTCCTGTAACGCAGTCCATGTGTGGGCATCAGTTTAACGTTACTTCGGTACGAGGCCTACAACAAGGCCTTGTCATCGCAGCTGTTGTCTAAAGTCTCCGTTCTGTTGAATTTAATGTAAACCTACCTGGAATTTATGAAAGAAAGCCTCCGGCCATAACACAAGGTACATAGGACTGATTAATCCCAGTTTTCCTATTAGCGGCACTGCAATTGAGCCAGCAAACCAGTAACGAGTGATGAAAGGGATGTTTTTAAACCAGTCCCCGATATCTGACATCTTGCCATATGATTAGAAAGCCTGGAGATTCTCTGTGGGTTCTCCGCCGATGCGGGTTAGGAAAACGAGTCTGTGAACACAAGGCAGAAATGCTGCTTCAGTCTTCTTCTATTTTGGTTCAGTTAACGTTACTATGGTGTACGCACTCCTTCCCCGTTTGGTTTACATGACGTGGCCGCGTACAGACGCGTCCTTGTTGCGATTT
>NW_015787203.1:0-6758 GCF_001515625.1 Sinocyclocheilus rhinocerous | reverse complement strand
TGGAACTCCTCAGCCATCATCCTCAATCTTATAGACCCCCCAGGTACACTCACACAAAAACACATGCAGATAACACATAGACCGAGGGCGAGAGAGAGAAAAGAGAGGGGAATCCAAACCACATGTCAATTTAGTGCAACTGTGAAGGCTGTGAAAAGATCTATAATTCCTGTACGAGTAACACTGTGGAACCACTCAAATACGCAAATCCTGGGAGGAACATTGATTCATATCATATGTCCTTCCAACACTTGACAACACTTTGAGTTCAGTAATAAGAAGTTATCCTGAAAATCTCAAATGCTTTTGTCAGTCACACATAATAAAAGAGAGAACTAGCAGCAGTGACTCACTAAACTTTAGTGGCATTTTGGCATCAGAAATGCCACTATAGATGAGAAACCTTTACCTATCAGAAAGAGCAATCGGCCATTGGAAACTACCCTCATATTCAAACAACTATGTGACCTCAGCAGTCTTTCATCTTTTGGCTCCTGCCAGCAAACACACACATACACAAAGTGCCTTCAGTATCACTCAAACAATTAACACTATTAATACTATCATTAATCATTTTTCTACGGTCTTTGAAACTCACCAGACAAAACCTATACTGCAACTGAAATAATTACCACTCAAAGCATGCTTGTGATTCTGGGAGAAAAAGAGACAAATGTTGTATTAACTTTTATATGAATCAGATAAAATGTTTCAAACTTTTAACCGAGCCAGTAAAACACACACACACACACACCAGCAGCACCACAAGAGCTCTAGTGCGTATCTTTCTATCAGGCCAGAACAGCAGAGCAGGACTTGAAAGCAGTTCCATACAACCATGGTACATGTCACAGCCAAGAGAATGCGTTTAAGAAGTCGTCCACTGAAAACCACAAGAGATGCTATCAGGCCTGCACACGGCACTTTACCGTGAAAGGAACAAAAAGCATAGTTACAAAACAAAACAGAAATCACTCTGCATTATAATGCACCATTCAGCACTGTCAGGCATATGCATATTAACACTGGCAATGCCCAATATGTATCTTTGGCATACACACTGAGATTAATGTAACTAGATTTAATCCACTATCAAACACAGTAAACATATGTCTAATCTAAATAAGATGCTGGTAAATACTGATACTGATATTAAAATTCTGCCAGATATCAACAAACCGATGATTATTCTGATGATATGGCAAAATATCCAAAAATAGATTGTATTAAACAAATTTCAATGTCACAAGTGAATTTAGACATCATAAGATATAATCAAAACAAACAAAAAAGATCAATTCTCTTTGTGAGATCTGCTCAAGGTATTAAAGTAAAGCTGCTTTGATGCAATCTGTCTCGAATTAAGCACTATATAAATTAAATTTACTTGACTAAATATTACATCTAACATTGTTATTAAATTATGGGTGTTATTAAAAATTCATAGCACAAGTGACTTCTTTCAAAAACATTTAAAAAATCTTATCAAACCCAAACCTTTGAACAGTTGCTTGTGTAAATACAATATTGACTGATAAATAAATAAATAAATCACTGGCAAATCTTGAAAATATACTTAACATTAAAGCATTTATACTATTTTTGCCAACAATCTAAAACACATTTGAAGTTCTTCAAAGGAAACAAAGGTGTTATTTTGTTCTCCTTTTTGATAATCACATCACCAGCATTCAGAGGCCAATCTAATCTGAATCCAGTTCCAAAGATCCCTCCATTTCAGCTGCTGGTGTGGCCAATGCTAGAGCCAGACTGAGAGAGCTACATATTTATCTGTGAAAATAACACTGTTCTAACAAGTCTGTGTGCTTAGGGGGTGTGTGATGGTCTGACGCAGATGAAACGCCATAAGAATGGAGAAGAGAGGGCGGTGGCTGCCAAAATATAATAGCCCAAGTGCACAGGTGGAAAATAAACCACCTATTTTCATTTTGTGATATGAGAGAAAGTAAAAGAGAAACAGAGGGAGACTGAAGCAGTGAGAGAGGCAAAGACAGAGAGGTACTGAGAGAATGATTTAAATAATATGCTGCAGTAATGCACTGCAACTGAAATAGTTTAACGCCCTTCTCAAAGTCTGGGCTATCCACCAAATCCAAGCAGCTTATTTTCTACTTTTTTGTTTTATAATTTGCTCCAACGATTCTCAAAGAACTCTTTAACTGTGATGTAACCATGCAAAACGCAAATATTTCCTTACTTGAAACACAAGCGCACACAAGCGCAATTAAACATTATATCATTGTCCTGGAATTAAACAACACACACACACACACACAGAGAATGTTTTTCAATACATATATAAACATAAAAATTATGAAGTAAATTTAAAAAGTAAAGTAAAAAGTGCTGTATAGATCAAATTCCTTGGCAAAAATGTACCCTAGGCAACAAAATTGTCCAGTTCACTTATCAAAAAAAGAACCAGTTGTTATTCTGGCCAATTCAATAATTTGTTTAAATCCAAACCATTATTACATTGATTCTTGGATTCATTCGAGACCATTTATAGTACATAGTTTTGGATTTAGGCTGACGAAATGTAAAATATTATTCATAAAAACATACAATCTAAAATAAACACTAAACTGAGTTTGTTTTACACTTAAAAGTGTTTTGACAGCAATTTCCGATCATGTGACCTGCTAAGACATTTAAGCAAAAAATGGATGTAATGACTGAGTAATGACTAGCAGGATAAAGATAATTATTCATGATGGAGATCTCTACAGCTAGGGCCGGATCAGGGTCCCACAAGCCTCCTGGCCCTCTGCATGCCAAATTACCCCTTACAGTAATCTTTCCTTGTCCTTAAACTGCCTGTTTTATTTAGTTATGCCCTGAATTGTGAGCCAAACACTCAATGTGACAAAGCTGTTGTACCCAATGGTGCAGAGCAAATTGTTGTACATACACCAACCACAAAAGTGAAGCCAAAACCAGTGCAGCAGAGATAAGTTTTGGATCAGATGCACTCTGTGGCATCTAATGTGGTTCACTTGAGTAGGGCTGTCACTGCATTTTTAAACGGCATAATATAATAGTTCACACATATGCACCCTTCCTACTAGCAGTCTGAGGTCACACAAACTACTGGAAGTGAGAGAGTGACATAGGTAACAGCCTCAATAAATTGCAGTCAGGTATGGCTTGAAAAGAGTTGGTAGAGCTCCTGAACAGGGCAAGAAAACAAGCCAGGCATAAATGAGACATAAAACAAAACAGCAAACGTGAGCTTGCTGAAAAATGTTACTCAATTAACTTAAGAATGCATCGATCCCTGTTTTTCTACAATCAATCTTCATCTTGACAATTCTCGCAGCAAGGAGCAAACGCATTTATTTACTTCACAGAGAGAAAGACAGAGAGCGGTGGGATTGGTTAGATCCTGTGTGATTTTTCTCTGCGGTTTAACCTCTTCATGGTTGTCTTGGCAACTGTCAAGTCCAGGTTCCAGACTTCTAACGACCATCCCTAAGCAAACAAACAGCGATATACGTCCTTCTATTGCAGTGGGCTCAGGTTTTTCTGGGGTATATTTATTATTGGGCCCAAAGTGAAATTTCTGGGCCTGCTGGTAGCTGGTGAAAGCACTGGACAGGGAGTTTTAAATCATATTGATACTGAAGGGAGTTGTACTATACCAGAAACTCAAACTCAAATGTGAGAAAGTATTACGCATATCTCATTTGAAGGAGAGAATCTGGAGTGTAGAGACGGGGAGAAGTTTCTGGCTTCTGAAGTTTCACTCAAAAGGTCTGGTTAAACTTTTGTCCGACGACAAATAAGAAAGAGTGCATTATCAAATAACGTGGTTAAACACACAGACTTGCATGCAAACTTACACACACATATTCATTTGTATTGGATTTATCATATTGTTTGTTTTCACATACTTCCTCAGCAAATGATACGATACTGAATAAGAATAGTGGTTGGCTGAATACTAAGCTTTTGGCAAATTAACTCGTATGTTAGCATTTATCCACATGAGGAAAACAATGACAACAGAATGCTGAACGGTTGGACATCAAGTTGGCTCCAGTTAGAGTAACTGTGCTGATTTTTTACAGATTTTACAGGTTTTAATGTGCATTCATTTTCCTTGATTAACAAAACAAAACAAAACACACTTATTCTCACTCGGCTCTTGTAATTTTCATCTCAAGGTCTTTGACTAGAGGTAAAAACAACACACCCCAGCAAAGGAATTCGCCAAAGCGAACATGAAACAAAAATACACATTAAGCTCACTTCAAGTCAAGTTTGGAACAGGTTTGGCCTTTCTCAAACATGTTAAATATTGGACAGAGAGAAGACAAAAGTGAATCATTGGAGAATTCTCGCAGCTACAGGAAATAAGATGGCAAAGGAAGCATCCAGGTTTTAGCGTGATGCTTTAATGTATTCCATTCAGGGAGGAGAGAGGCCATCTACTTACCCTATGGGCCTTATTCCCACACATTCCTTGAACTGCTTCTGTAGCACCATATGTTTTAGCTTTTGAATCTAGTAATGAGATTTCATAGATTAAATTTACAATATATGGCTTTTGAGTTTTACATTTAAAATTCAATGCAAAGGAGGTCCTGTTGCAATAGACTATAATAACCCATTCACACCAAGAAAGATGAGTATAATGATAACTGTACTGGCGTCCACACCAGTGGATGATAATGCTCTGTTTATTAGCCTATAAGCACAGTTATGTAGTCTGTCACTTTAAATACTTGAGCGGATTCTGACAGGCTCTCAATGTTTTTAGCATTCATCATCTGGGGAAAAAAGTGATTTCAAGTATATTGTACCTCTGTGATTATTAAAACTTTATAGTTGTCATTATCATCCAGTGTTAATCAACCTGAGGCAACACATTTTCCTAATTATGAAAGGTACATTAGTCTCTTAGCACAATTGCTTAGCAATAGAGCCTCATTTTTATCCAAACATTTGATTAAAATTATAACTAAAATGATATGAGAATAAGCCTTTATAATCTTAAATAATTAAACATTAAAAATGAACATTAGAAATAATTTTTATTTTTTCAGATTCCAGTTTGGTCGTACTGGCACCATTAAGTTTGACTAATTTTAGAAATATTAGCACAGTATCAGGACTTTCCCCATCAACGTTTTATCCGATTCAGAATGAATATTATTAGGCAGATTTAAAGGCTTTTGATTTGTTTTTGGCGACAATTTGGTGTACTGGAAGTGTACAGGAACTTCTCTATGAATTATGACAGAAGCAGTGTGAGACAAAGCAGATCATTCACAGGTGAAGCTGAACGAGGAAAAAGAGTTGGCAGCAAGTAAGAGAGACTGAAAGAAGTTGGCCTGACAGCTATGCTCGAACCTGGCTGGGGCAGATTCCTTGTGTGCCATCATTCTATCTGCAACAGAGGTTTGGAAAGGGGGCTGATTTATTGATTCAATCATTCCAGAGCTGATAATGTAAAAACATGTCAATTGACAACAATGGAGTGAAACACGTCTCCACAGGTCAGAGGGACTATCTCTCTCTTTCTTTCTTTCTCTCGCCATCTCCCTGCCCTGAAAAGTGTACTCAGGAGAAATGAGGCTATCAGTAGCACTCCACACTATCTCATTTAAGGATAAATTGATCAATTCAGAGCTGAGGGCAGAGACATTAATCAATCAGAGTGCTACTTACAAGTCCTTATCGGTGACTTAGACAAACCCTGATCTTTTACAGACAATATGTTTAATGTTAACTCTATTAAAAATGCAACAGCTCACTGTAAATATTTAGCACAGTGAATTAGGGTTGAGTGAATGTTAACGGTGACGCTCAAAGACCCTGGAGCTGAATGGATCCTTCTGGAAACGTCTTCCTGTATTTATGTAATAATGTGGAAGTTATTGTTTAACCTATAAACATATTTCTTTTTACTAGTTTTATTCCAGTTAGTTCTGGTTTCCAGTTTTACTCATGCTCTTTCAAAGAAAGCGCCTCAACAGATATGGATGTGCATACTAGACTCAAACGACTTTTCAGCGCCACCTGTCGGTGTCGAACGAATTATACGTGTAAAGTGGGGTTGCTACACAAACAGAGTAACTCAAGAATTATTCTAGACACGAACGCGACAGACCGTGAAAGATCAACTGAAAATAAAATATAAACGCATATAAGTTGCAAAACTGTTTGAAATGAGAAGGCAACGCACAAGACATAATAAGACAATGTTTTAATTCATAATTTTTGGCATATATATATTTATATATAATGTTCACTTTAAAACTGAAACATATTAAACATTCGTATAACATCTGCAATATGCCGTTTGTAAAAAAAAAAAAAAAAAAAAGTGCTTCCTTTTCCTTGCTGTATATTTCTGTCCAAAGGTTCAGTCAGTTATGACGATGAAGACAGGGAAACTCAAAAGGCACTGAAACGGTCTCTGCTCGAGTGTTGTTGTAAAAAAGGAAAAAGAAAAAAAAAGTCACATGAAATGCACACGCTTACAGAGAAAGACAGGACTTCACTGCAAAACCAGTGAGAAAGCACACGGTGATCGTCCACCGGAATTATTCTCGTGACAGCAACAGACATTGCATAGAGATATGCACCCTTTCACATTTTTATCAATCATATTGCATAAATACAAAGCGTTTACTCTAAAAGCGTATACTGACAGGCGTTTTAAAGATCAGTACCCAAATCATGGCAAATGTTCACAATGCAATGCGCTTCATCAGGTTGAGCGTGGACGA
>NW_015787202.1:0-5802 GCF_001515625.1 Sinocyclocheilus rhinocerous | reverse complement strand
TAGGTATACTTATTATTTCCCTTGCGTACTAGTAAGAAAGGGTGTTGCAAAATGTAACGTTTCTGTTGCGCACTTGCACTGCGTTGCGGCTGCATATTGGCAAACTTTTGAATTTATTTTCCAACGGGAAGTTTGGCTGGCAATATTTGCGCAACGGCTGCAAGATAGTGTGAATGATTATGCCCATTACAGTCACGTTGTTTATATAATTGTCTGTCATCACCTGTTATGTGTGTTTAGATGAAGTTTTTAGTGCAGTAGCTGGGTGGGGACATACATGTGAGAGAGGGTGATGTCTCATCATTTGAATTAAGTATTAGAATTAATTTGTTTTTGTGATTTCCTCTTTCATTTAAAATGCACAATGGAGACACAAGTCTTGGCTACTGGAATGTAAATTAGCTAGTGTATTTTGTTTTTTGTTAAGTAATCTAATGCAGGAGCAAGCCAAGAAATGCAGAGACTAAACTGTGGTCCTGTTTGTAAAAATAAATAAATAAATAAATTCCCCTGGTAATCAATTTAGTCATTGATTAGGCTACCAGTCAGCGGCGGAGTAGCAGTATTTACCCTGTTGTTATATGTCTTCATTTACTAATAAATAATACTATTACATCACATAGTAAGCAGATGTAGAAAGTAGAAATCTCATGAAGGATCTTTAAAATGTTTTTAGATGAAGCAAGACTTGTTGGATGCTACATGTGCTTTTAGTCTCAGTGTCTACTGTCTAGAAATACACATTTGGAGATATATGAACTGCAATAATAATGTATGCACGATTCTGAAATTAGCCACTTTTATTTCAGAGATTTGTTGCTTCTAACTGTACCCATAAATTCACTACAAGTGTATTTATTTGCTTATTTTACAAATTTCATGTGGCATTTTGCCTAAAAAATTCAAATGCACATATATTTGCTACCATGCAAAGACATAAAGCTTGATTGAGTATTCCTCTCAATGCAAGAATACACAAATGACAATTGTTAAATTATTTTGAAAGAAACCATATTGAGCAGTTGCAAAGCTGTTTCTTTTTGCATGCATACTGTTCATAAGGTTAAGCAGTAAACTTATCTAAACCTTAATCTTTCCAAGTTAAAGCTTTAATAACCTAGTCCATTGAAAATATAGTAACTATGTCAGTCACTAAAAAATAAACAATCCACAAAAGCAGTTAGTTGGAAAATATGGAACCATAATGTTGTCACAATGTAAAGATGATCTGTTGCACATTTTGATCAGATGCCACAGTAATCTATCAGAATGAAAATGTTTAGATTAAACTTGGAAGAGACTTTGTATTTTTTCAGAGCTTCACGTGCAGATGAGTTATTTGATGTTGTCCTCAGTGCATAGTAGCTCAAAGTGTGCGTGCAGGACAACAGTGTCGAGATGATGTTTCGGTGACCTCTGATGGATATCATGACAGAATTAGCATTGAATGCATTGACATGAGAGCACAGTGTAAGCTGTGTGCAGTTCTTCTGATGACAGGTAAGCAAGAATGTCACGGGCTTTACTGAGGAAGGGTGTCATTTATTGCAGTCTCAGTGGATACATGCAAAATTCATACTATTCATATTGTAGAGCATTTTCTTTCAAATGTTATTGGCAAATAACAGGCATAAAAGGCCAGAAAAGAAACTCTCTATAAACGTCTGTATTTGCCATGCATCTATACAGTACTATATGTACATTCATCCAGCAAGTGGCAAAGAGGTACAGTGTGTTTATTTATGGGCTTTATCATCATATTTTCCAGAAAATAGACTTTATAATATTAAAAGGTCAATGTAATAGTCTTAATTGGTTTGGTTCAGAATCCAGATTTCTTGTTGTAAATCAAGTGTTATTGAAATGTAAAAAAAAAAAAATCAACACATTAAACTTTATTAATATTACAGTTAACTGCACTAACCTTATAACAAGACATAGGCTTAATAGGAACACTGATATTTTAATTTTACTTTGTTGTAGTAAGAGTGTTTGGTTTCCAAAAGTCTCATGAATTACGATGGTTTGATAATTTGCGGCACAGAACACACTGGTCTGCACAAACCATGTTTATTCACATTGCGAGTCAAGCTCTGGGTTGTATTTTCCCTTACTTTGTGTAGTTTTACTCATGGTTTTCAAGCATGTCATGCAGCCTCTGCATGTTGGCATCTGCCTGAATTTAACTAGTTTCTACCTGGTGACAGATTCATTTGCTTTAAAATATTGTAGATTTTGATTCGACTCGTGGTCTTTGACATCAGCAGCACAGACACGAGAAGCCTGTTTATTTTGCTATGCTAACCGTATAGGCAAATACATTTAGCTGCATTTTGTCTTTTACAGTTAGTGTGTTATTCCTGTAGTCCACAAATTAAAAACAGACCTACAGCCTAGTTTTTGTTGTATTCTATTATTTTTATTCTTTCTGTGCAGGACAGAGATTACAATCAACTTTAAATCACAACCTATATACTATATTTAAATGTTGCACTACATATTTGTATGGGAATTTTTGTTTTTATTAGACATGATATTCTGAAATGACAGGAAAGTGGAGAGAGAGAAAGGAGGAAAGAGACTGGGACATGACACAGGCCGCATGATTTAGCTAAATGTTAACAGAATCCCAGCAAAACCTTCCAAATCAATATCAGTCAGGGAACAATGGAATAAAAAGACTCATTCTGGAGGAAAAAAATATGATTTTACATTAGTGTTACTGCAGTGCTCTGTGGTAAGAGTGCAGGAGTGTAGTGGTGAAGATGTTCGGTGTGTTTGGGAGCTTGCGGCTGGTCTGTCATTGCATCTCTCAGAGGCAGTGCTGAGTCTGGGCTTCCTGCTGCTGTCTGCACGGCTGCTGATATCAGCAGATCGCCACACGCAAACAATGGGAATACAGCATTGTTTTCTACTTAGCATTTTTTGGCAGGTATCTTTTTTGGATTATTGGATTATGGAAGTCTCGTTAAATCACGCAAACCGAATCACTCATATGCAAATTGATCACGACTAACTGTAGTCACAGTCTACTTGTCCGATTCACAATTGAATGACTCTGTAACACTTTACAATAAGGTCCAATTTTTGCATTTGTTACAGTATTTATCTTTGTTAACATTAGCCTAGTTAATAAAAATACAACTGTTCATTGACTGTTCATGTTAGCTGAGGTCCATCAAATAATATTAACATATACAACTTTTGATTTTAATATTGTAAATGTTGAAATTAACATTAAGTAAGATTAATGCATGTTTTAGAAATGTTTTTCATTGTTAGTTCATATTAACTAATGTAGTTAACTACTGTTAACAAGCACAACCTAATTGTAAAGGATTACCAATGACTCTTACGAGCCAGTTCCTTTTAAAGAAATAGTTAGAAAATCTTACCAATCAGAGTCATTTATTTATCATTTAATTCATAAATTTCTTATGATTCCCTATAAGGCTGACTTTGGGGGTTAGAATTTTATTTTATGGTTTCATTTTATTTATTTATTTTTTTTAAATAGAATCCCTGCATTATATTCAAAAACATTTTAATACTAAGTGCACTGTATGGTAAAAGTTAAATAAATGTGCTGAATAAAGCGAAACGACCCAAACAAACAAATTTGTACCCAAAATTTAATTTGACAGTATGTAGTAAGATGTTATCTCACCCATGCAACAGATTAGATCTGAAAAAGTTGTTAGGTCTTATGACGGCGTTTTATCGGAATGTCTGGGACAAGTCATGCTACCGGTGGTGTGGTGTTGTTTTATATCAGCCCTACCCTAGCGTATGTGATGGACCTCTCCACAGAGGCCGTTTTTGAGGCTACTCCAGGTCAACACTAATGTGATCTGACAGGTCATCTACAGAGTGCTTAACTCAATGAAGAACACTGCATTGTCATGCAGGAAGCGCTCATCGAAGACACTTCCTCCCCCAGCTGGATGTCATTTAATCATCCCAGTGAATTCCCTTCTCAAACAGCCTTTCACTGAACACGAGTCAGTGAAACTGCTTCGCGTGATATACATTCAGCAGTCTGCCAGACGTACAGAATGTCGAGACACACTTTTGAAATTCTCATTAGAAAGTCCAGCATCGGCCAGTGGACAATTGGACAATTTGACAAGTTTTCAAATGTATCTTTTCTTTCTTGATTTATGGAGGTAGCAAGACATTAAGGCATGTCTGAATCCAATGTTTGCATAATGTCCTATCTATTAAGATGTCTTTATCTGGTCTTTTGAAGGCATTATTATTAATGTGTCCTTTCAATGCGATATCCCACAATTCTGTTCATATGGTCCACTTTTTGGTGGAAAGAATAAAACGGTGTCTGATGGAGCAGTTAAAAATAAGTTTTTGTTTTTTTTTTCATTTTATGTTTAACGCTCAATTAAAGCTGGTTTTATCATCAAAACAACACATTGGATCATTAGACATGGTATGGAAGTTTCTTTAGGATGTGCCTTAATACACAAACAGTGCCACTGACTTCAATTTATAGAAGTTATATATATATAGTTAATATATTTTATTTTCAACATCATTACATGTTTTACAAATATATTTAAATGCATGACATACAAGGTTTAATAAAAAATTACATTAAAGTATTTTTTTAGTTTACCTTAAATGCCTGTCAGTGCATTCAGCAGTACACTTTAACAATAGTTCAAAGGCAATAGAAGTAACAATGAAATTACATGTAAAGATGTACTTAAGTCCTACTTAACTGAGTTAAAAAGCACTCTTCAATTTAACTAATTGCATGTGTTATGCATTTAAACTTTTATTTTATTTATTTATTTGCATTTAAACATTATTTTTTGCTTGCAATGTCTCATACACTCATAAGTGTATTCTTTATTTAAATTGTTACTTTATTTTTGTACTCTATTATGCTAAAGTGTACTTTTTTCACGAGGGTATGCTAGTACATGAACGTAAATGCATATAGCTTTGCAAGGTCGATTTTGTACATTTTTGCAATGTGTCAGTCTGCAACTCATAATGCAATGCAAGTATGAGCTGCATTGTTTTGCTAAGCGTTAACATTCTTCCTTTATGGTTAGTTCTCTCTTTCAGGTCAGCTATAGTCATGGAAGAGCAACTGTTTTAAGAGAATCTTGTTGAGCAAGTTAGAATAAGTTCATCAAACTCAACATTTTCCATTTTTAATACTGTGTGTCAAGTTAAAAATAAAATGTCTCAGGACCCCTGCATTCTGTTCCATTCCTGAAGACTTCTCTCATCGGCCCAGGGCCATCCTTACTGTTGAAACCTCAAATATATTTCAGCTACATTGTGATGACAGTAGAAGAACATTTGAAATGTGGAAAACTTAAGCAGGAATCTCATTTGATAGAATCATGGGTCATCATATAAAATTTCCATGGCATGAGCTCACTCTGTCTGTTACTCGGCACCCTGTTCTTCTGATGATGTCAGCTGACACTGAACTGCAGCGCTCCTTTATGACCTTGTGTTAGGAACCTCCAAAAGCAGATCGTGAGTCTGCTGTTCTCATCAGAGCTTTCCTTTGGTCCCATTGCTCTGCTGGAAACAGGAGTTCTCCAGATGTGGCGGGTGAAAATCAGCATCTTTGGCCTCCTGGGAGAGCAGCGCTATCAGATCAAACACTCCTCCCCCTCACTTTAACAGAGGCATATAGGACGTGTGGATGGGAATCGTTAGGAATTTACCGATTCTTGTTCTGATTCCACTCAATGAAGCAGTTTCTTTAATAGTTCTATCTAGAGATGCATCGATTGCAATTTTCTTGGCCGATTCCGATTTCCG
>NW_015787201.1:0-5707 GCF_001515625.1 Sinocyclocheilus rhinocerous | reverse complement strand
AGCTTTACCTGGCTTAATCATGTCCGCCAATTCATTGTATGGAATTTGAACTTCAACAGCGTGCCATGCGACTCGTGGCCGGAGATGAAAAGTGTTGAGCTTCTGGACATCTCTTAACAACCAGCTGAGGGACAGTTATATTTATAACCCACTATGTGACACTAGAAACGCACTGCACAAGCTTGAAACCTTCAACGTCAGTCGCAATCGACTTACCAGCCTCAGTGACTTGGCATCTCTGACCAAAGACTTTGTCAAGCTGACTACAATCAATATGAGCCACAACCAGCTGCGATATATGGGAAACCGTGACTGTTCCTGGAGACCGACCATTACCAAAGTAATTGCTCATCATAATAGTCTGACGAGTGACAGTTTTAAGTGCCTTCCCACTTCTGTAAGCTTCCTCGATCTTTCATACAGCAGCCTAGACCAGCTTGACATGGACTATTTTAATAAGGCATCTAATCTGACCGAGCTCCTCCTCCTTAGCGGCAACAAGATCAAGTTCATCCCTTCCGGTTGGAGGAATCCATACTTGAGGATGCTCGCTTTAGATGGGAACTCCTTTGGACTAGTTAGCATGACGTCTTTTAAGGACATGCCTAGCCTACGTATCCTGACCGCAGGCAACAACCCTTACCACTGTACCTGTGATCTCTATACCTTCATACAGGAAACCACAAGCAAGGGCAAAGTGACCATCACAGACTGGCCAAACAACTACAAGTGTTACCATCCCGAGCGTCTTCTGAACACAATGGTATCACAATACTTCCCTGGTCATTTAGCCTGTAATATTACACTCATTATCATCATCTGCGTGTCAACAACGGCGCTCGTTGTCCTTGGTCTGACGCTTCTGTGCTACATTTTTCACGTGCCATGGTACATAAAAGCTACATACCAGATCATCAGAGCCAAGTACAGGGCCCATAAAGAAGGTTCAGGCCAGGCTGTGGACTACACCTTTCATGCTTTCATCTCTTACAGCCATGCGGATGCAGACTGGGTTCGAAACCAGCTGCTCCCTTGTCTAGAGAATTCTAAGCCTCCTTACCGCCTCTGCATCCATGAAAGGGACTTCACTCCAGGGAAGTGGATCATTGACAACATCATTGAGAACATTGAAGATAGTCGCAAGGTGTGTCCACACACATTTATGTCCTTCAAAGATGCCTGTTTACAAAAGAAACATGCAATGTCACCATTCTTTAAATTATTGGAACAAGGATTCTCCAAAATCTTTTTTAATGAAGACTTCCATCACCAAAGTGTAGTGTGGATGTAAATATCTAAGGCTTCAAATTATAGAAGCCTATTTCCATCTCAGAGTAAAAAAAAAAAACGTTGATTATATATCTCAGAATTGCAACATTATTTCCCATAACTACGACTTCATATCTCACAGTTTCAACATCATACACTACCATTCAAGATTTTGGGTCACCAAGGCTCCATTTATTTGATAAAAAATAACTTTAAATAATAATTTTAAATAACTTATTCATATTTTATTATATTTTAAAATGTAGCTTTTTCATCTTTCATAAATTATTCTAAAATGCTAATTTGATGCTCATGAAACATTTTTATTATTATTAATGGTAAAAACAGTTTTACTGTTTAAAATTTTTTATGGAAACCGTGATGTTTTTTTTCAGGATACTTTGATGAATAGAAAGAATTTATTTGAAATAGAAATCATTTGTACACGAATGTAAGAGTCTTTAATGTCACTTTTGATCAACTGATCCTTGCTGATTAAGAGTATTAACTTCTTTTAAAAAATCTAACTCCAAACATTTGAACAGTTGTGTATTTCACAACTGACACTTTCACAGTGTGACTATATTTCGCACCATTCAACTTATCTGACACTTGTAACTTTATATCACACAGTGTAACTTTATATGTTGCAATTGCAGCTTTAATTATATTCTTAACTTTATATTACACAGTGTGACTTTATTTCTTATTGTAAATGTCTCACAATTACCTTTTTTTTTAAAATCTGAGGTGGAAATGGGCTATCATATAAAATAACCCCTAAAAATAAATGAAAGAGCAAATAATCTAAAGTTCTGAAATATTTTATAAATTCCCAAACCGCATCCTAAAATGTTTTCTTGTTATTAAGGTAATCTTCGTGTTGTCGCGGAACTTCGTGAACAGCGAGTGGTGCAACTACGAGCTCTACTTTGCCCAACAGCGGGCCATTGGCAAGACGTTCAGTGATGTCATCCTGATTGTGAAGGAGCCCATAGACCCCACTTCTCTTCCCAGTAAATTCTGCAAGCTCAAAAGGATGCTCAATACCAAAACCTACCTAGAGTGGCCCCAGCAACCAACAGAACAGAGCTTTTTCTGGGTCCAGCTGAGGAGTGTTCTGGGCCAACCAAACATCATAAGACAGCGTACGACCAGCCGGCATAGCCGCCTGTCTTCAGTGAGGTCTGTTTCCCTGATTGAGCTGCCACAGGACCAGAGTTCTGCAGGTACAGATGAAGATGGCCACCAAATCAGTGATGAGCCTTCTAATAGATGTCAACAAACTTTAGAGAACTTGCTTGAAGGACATAAATAAGGTTATCGGTGGCAGAGATGACCAGAAAGAACATGCAGCTGTTGATTTCCCAACATTCAGAATATGACTTGAATTATGGTAACTGATCTGCAATGATGTTAAGCTAAGATTCATCTAAACCAGTTTGTCTGCTTCACTTGTTGCAGAAGGACTGGAAAAAGTTCATTCTGACTCATATGTTCAGTCAGTGAGCAAAAACAAGTTGACAAACCACATGCTCAATAACACACATGCTCACTCTGACAATCAATACAGTTCTATTTACTTTAGTATGCAAATATATACTTATCTTAATTAAGGTAGTGAACTGCAATACTATTCACACACCTTATGCCAGTATATAATTGTCATTAAATAATGTTTTAATATATTTAAATGAAAATATTTAACATTTAAAATTATTTTGTAAATACAGACTCTTTTCAGATTTTATACATTCATTTTCTACCTACTTTTGTCAGACTTTTAAATGTATCTATTTTTTGTAAACATAAATGTATTTTGTATCTGTCAATTTGTGATTTAAAAATGTGATACCTTTGTTTTGATAAAAAACTAATGGTAATGGCAGGATTATGAATAGATAGATGGAGAAACAGATGTGCTTGATTGATTTCTGAGGAGAAAATCATTATAAGATAAAGTTGCCATGGTTACCACATAAAATAGTATCATTCTTGTAAAAAAAAAAAAAAAGATATATTATACTGTGCCTCTTTGAAAATATATCTTATTAATGATATTAATGGCTGGCACCACAATGTTCTGTCTCAAGGCAGTTTGAATATAATTTCACTGTCATTCCATTATTCTTTATGATCTTTATTAAGCATAACCTGTGCCCCTCACTCTGAGTTTGATATCCCTGCAGCTAACTTCACATTCAACTCCAGTAATAATGTTTTTATGTCTGCTCTATGCATCATGTTATCCGATTTGCGGTCTTGTATGTTTACCTTCTCACGTGATTTTTCTGAGTGGAAACATTCAGAGCGATAATAAATGTGGTGGATGTTTAGTCATCACTGTTTTGTGTGTGTTGGTGTGGGTGGTACTGCTTTTGTGTATTTCAAAATATATATATAAGTGATATAGTATTACAGTTTTTGTTAATATTTTTATTTTTATATTTTCTGGTTGCGCTTTACTTTTAGTAATTTTGTTGGTTTTGTTAAGTTTTTTAAATGTCTATTATAGTCTTCATTTATTGCTATTTATAGTTTTAGTTTATTTAGTTTTAGTTATGTTAGTACTTCAGGTTAAGGCAACTAGTTAAATAAATTAAAAAATATATATATATATTATATTTAAATGTATTTTAGTTAACATTTCTTTTCCTTAAAGTAATGGAAATGTTCTAAGTTTAGTTAACAATAATAACCCTGATCATAACAATTAAATTTTTTCACAAATACAATTTTATATGTCATTAATAGATTAATTCTAGTCACATTTATTATGGTGATAATGAAACACCAACTTGAGCTGCCACAAACATGCCTCACTCCACCTCATAACATTGCCCAATATAAGATTCCTTTAGTCTGAAACAGATATCTTTTGACCTGGTTTAAACCTTAGACTGAACCAAAAATGTTTTAATAAAACGAAAAGTACTCAAGTGAAATCTGAGAGAATTATGCCAAGAATACATCTTGTTGGCCTCAAGAGAGCACATGAGTAAACATAGAAAAGCTTCACACTGAGCCTTTCCTTACAAAAAAAAAAGCAATCATCAAAATCAGTTATATGTGAAGTGAATTAATTTTATTTTGCCTTGATTAGTGTACTAGTAAAATCATTTCAAAATCAAAATCTAAGCATTTACCTGTGCTCTATTGTGAACCTACAACAACTACTTAAACATGAGATAGCATTTCATGTATTTGAGCACATTGTTAGAGATCTTGAATTGTGTGTGTGCGTGATGACGTCATTGGACGTGCGAGCTGCGGTTGGAAGAAGCCCCGCCCACTTGGCTACTTCCCCCGCACAGGTGAATGGACGCTATTTAATGAATGAGCACAAGTAACTTTTCAAGCGCCAGTTGCCACTTCTTTGTCTAGGTAAGTTGAGAATTCTGTGTGTTTTTATAGACTTAGCCTACTAATGTTATGCTGATAACTTTCTGGAAATATTGTATATACGCCGTTATTTGTAAACATAAAGTTGACAATGGTTTAAGACGTTTAAGAATAAATGTCACTTCAATATAATTGTTTAATGATGTCAAAGGTTAATGCATGTAATGAGACCCTTTCATTTAAAAATATTACTTGGCACATAGATAACTCTCCATGTAATACGAATAAGGCAGTTTTTACTACATAAGCCTACTTGCATATTGTTACCAATATGAGTGATTCTTGTAGGCTACTAACTTTAATTAAACTCACTTTAATAGCGCTGATGGAAAGTTGTTCATTAGCCCGTTTGTGGATTGTTTTACAGTCTAAATGTTTTGATGTTAATTTCTCATTCAATGTTACTTTCTTCTATATGAGACTTTAGATTTAATAGCCGTATAATATTAAAGGCCTACATGCCTTAATGGTGGATAAATAGTCTCTGAGCCTTTAGTTCATACAAAAGACTAATTGAATAATTGATGTATACCTGTCTTCCATCTCCCTCATGATTGTCATCAGCCTGCCAGTGCCAAAAGGCCTGTTCGCTCACAGATATTAGATTCCCCAGTGGCTGTGTAATCCCATTCTTGGGGAGATGGTGGGGCCCCTGGGGTCGTCAGCAGGTGTCTGTGCAAACAGTACATGCTTTTAAGAATCGAAAAGGGCTATGCATTTTCACAAAATGTGCATTTATTGAATACAGACAATGCATTCAAATGAATTTGAGCATGTATTCCACTAAAACACCAGCGTAGATTCTCAGGTGTTCATATGTGGACTGTTAGACTTGGAGATTGCGAAATGTTTTTCTTTTTTTCCAGAGTATATTTTCTAAAGAGAAAAACAACAACATGGTTTCAAAACTGGAAGCAGCAATGGAAGGCCTGATTAAAGTGTTCCACACATACTCTTCCAAAGAAGGAGACAAGTACAAGCTAAGCAAAGCCGAGCTCAAGAGTTTGCTTCAGGGAGAACTCAGTGACTTTTTAGC
>NW_015787200.1:0-6187 GCF_001515625.1 Sinocyclocheilus rhinocerous | reverse complement strand
TTCATCTTTTATAACATGGGATTTTGACCAAATATATTCATATATATCTTGATTTTTGTAAAATGTTGCAACAATAATTTTTTTTGTGTGTGAAAAATTACAGTTTTAGACAAATAAGGTAATAAAAAATATTAAAAAAATACCTTAAAGTAACTACAAATGAGCATGTAAAGAAAATATCTTTAAAAGAAATTCTGTGTGGAGCATGCCCCCGACCCACGCAATGTTCTCACCTTTTTCCCCCCTTACCTGTTTGCTTCTCTGCCCTTAGCTCAGTATATGAGCAACCCGCACTTGTAATATTACTGCTTGCCTTTGCAAATAATCCCTTCTGGACAATCTGATACTCTTTTGGGCTTTTAATTAGTTTATTATTAGATCTTGCTTTAACTTTTCCGTGCTAACCTGGCCATGGTAAATTAGTTTGAGGGAGCCTCAGTATGGCGTCCCATAATTCCTGGCCACGGTGTCTGTCTTGCCAGATGGCTGGTTGGTTTTACCGCGTGTAGAAGGAGCGATGTTGTACATGGCACACTGGAGAGAGGAGCAGGGGACCAGACTGCAGCACAGATGGCCGTGTCCGCTCATGGCATTGGGTCTGGGGAGGGCTGGTAAGGCTGGGTGAGGTAAGGAAATGGCACCAGTGAAACAAGCCCTGAAAACGGACAGAAGGTCAACTCCTTATTACGGCCAAAAGCAGATCAGCTACATCATGTTTGCTTTTTAAGAGCAATTCTGTATGCATGCAGTATGAAACAGTTTGCTGGCTGTGATCGGATTGGCAAACTACCGTACTACTCATATTATACTGTATATTTATAGCAGTGTTTAGTTTCTTTTTTATTCCATACTTTGCACCTAACTACATGCAAAAAAAACAACAACTATTCTATCTTTAGCTATGTAAACATCCTTTCAGGAAATCAGATGTCAATTCAGTAAGCACTTGTATGTAGTAAGCAGTACACTGGTATTCCAATCCGAACATAATCGCTGTCTCAGTAAGAGGACAATTCTGTGATCTCATTGGTTGGCTGTCTGAAATAAAAGCTGGTATTGTCAATGTTTATTGTCATGGCAAGTGGAAATGGAAGGTCATGGAGGGTTTCCTTTAATAATTTGATTGAAGATGGCTCACATGTGACCTCAACCTGAAGTGGTCTAAGTGAGGAAGAAAAACACATTAGTGTTTTAAAGGTAGGATGAAGGAGACTGGAAATGAAGAAAAGACCTGGTTAACCAGTTAACTAGACACTTTGATATGACCACCAGGTCTTCCAGCTATACTGAAAATAAGATACGTCACAAGAACTAACAATTTTCTCTGACAACACAGGTAATCTGTAAAAATAATATCTTGTAGCAGTGATTTGAAGGAATATTTCATCAAAAAATGAAAATTCCGTCAAGCATATTTCTTATCTGAATCACAAAAGAGGATATTTTGAATGCGATTTGTAATGACATAAGGGTGAGTAATTGATGACAGTGTTTTCATTTTTGGGCAAACTAACCCTTTAAGGTTTCATATTGTTCAAGGTCAACAAATGAGTCAGAATTTGTGGAAACCATGTGTTTTACAGGTTGAGCTTAAAGATCAGATGTCTTTCTGTGGGTTTTTTATGCTTTTCTGTTGGTCTTGGTCTCGGGTTACAGGAGAATCATCTCAGAGTTTTCCTTCTTTACCACTAAATGGAAAATTATTTCCATTCAGTGTAGCTTACCGACTACAGTGAGACATTGTCTCGCAGTCAGTTTTTCTGTTAAGTAAGAACATTTTGTGATGAAATATATGAGAGAAAAGTACAACAGCTTCTGAAACATGTTCCCCTTCTCACAGTCTGTTAAGCAACCCATCATCTGCTGAGCTAATTGGCTGTGCTTCTCCTCCAGCGATGTCACAGATAGCAAAATAAATTTAATGAGAATTCATGTAAGAAAATGTGGTTATTTTGCCGATGCCAATCATCTAGCTGTGCTGTTTGATCTCAAAGTCTGTTCGGAACAGAACAGAACATAACAGAAGTTCAAAAAAACGTTCAAAGAAAAAGATGCACAAACCTGACTGGAACAGGGATTTTAATTTATTGTTATTTATTTATTTATTTTTTGCTCCTTGTCAGGAGTCTTTGATGCTTCCTTTGGGTTTCTCTAACAGGAATGTTGTACTGTATAAAAGTTCCGGGTCAGTAATATTGCAGTCAGAATAATGCATTACACTGATCAAAAGTGACAGTAAAGACTTTATACAAAAATCTTTCTTTAAATAAATGCTGTTCTTTGGAAATTAATGAAAAAATCGCAATTTCTACAAAAATTTTAAGCAACACAACTGTTTTAAACATGGATGATAATAATAGGAAATAATTCTTGAGCATCAAATTTTTAAATGTATTAAAATTGACTGTAAACCTCCATTCTGGTCAACTAGGATTTAGCTTTGAACACAGTCTTCTTGAGCCAATCGATCACATCAGCTGTTAAATGAACCCGATGACTTCTCAATGATTTGCTCTTCAGCAGTAAATGTTTGTAAATGGACTGCTGAAAGTGTTAACCGAACCATGTGCCAATCATTAATTGGAGTAGTCCAGCCACAGTCCCTGTCATTAGATCATAAAAGCCAATGTTGCATGATTGAGCACAGTGACACTGAAGGAATTTCAACCTTGAGAAAGTAAAGTTTGTGGCAGGCATCGTCACTGGCTTTGCACCGGCTTGTAGAGTGGAGTAACGGTTGACTCCTGTTTTTTTAACAGCCAAAGAATTTCCCTTCTACTCATGCCCAGGGCAAGTCTGGCCTGAGGCCTTAGTAAACAAAACTAGACTAAGAAATGAAATCTGCTAGTGTTGAAGAGAACGTTTTTCTTTTTTGGCCATCTTTCTTTGTCTGTTTCACGCACTCACTTCCTCTCTCTTCATGTAGTATAACATGACCTACTGAGTGATTGTGAGGCAGGCCGTAGAAGCCTGAAGTAGGGTAACATCTCTTCCCCTTCCGTACAGTTCCAGTACAGAGCTGGGCTTCATGGGAGGAATTTCACCCCGCTGGGTGTACTCTCCTTAGGTCCATTCCTGACAAAACTTACTGGGTGAGAAGAACCACTCTCCATCCACCAGATGTTTTCATCACCCTGAACCTGTGCCATCAAATGGTAAACTGATCTCCTTAGGTACTATGCAAACTGGCAGGTTAAAGTGATAGTCACCAAAATATGTAAATACCAAACTGAACTGATTTAATTTTCAACTCATTCGTTTGGTTTCGAAAGTTAAGATCTTACAAGTGTTTTTAGGCTGGGGTGTCCAATCCTGCTCCTGGAGGGAAACTAGCGTAGCTTCATCCTGCTCCAACACACTTGCCCGGAAGTTTTTAGCAATCCTGACCGTGATTAGCAGGTTCACATGGGTTTAATTAGAATTGGACATAAGGATTTGTTCAAGTCTTCCTGGAAAGTTTGTATTCACAATCTGTGAAGTCGTACTTATGACTTTAGGTATATTCAAATTATTTTATCGGAACAAGCTAGGTATGAAGCTTTTCTATTATAAATACAGCAGTATTTTTAACTCTACAAGCAATACATTTGAACTCCGTTAACTCTTTAGGTACTAATACTATTGTATTTTGTAGATGGAACTAGCTTCATTGTAAAAAAACAAACAAACATGAATTTACTGTCAAGACAGACTCTGAATCCATTGCGTTCACCGTGTTTTATTATTGATGCTCTCAACTTAGAAACTCTGGGCTTGAAGAAAGTCATGAATTTCCCACTCATAACTACGACTTTGTAGTGACATTCATGTGTGTTTAACTCATATGGTACCTTAAAGGTACCATGAACTCTTCAGCACAATGTCCTTCCAGGAACAGGCTTGGACAGTCCTGTTCTAGGGTGTTTCTATGGTTGTATGGGCATTCTGGATAGTTGCTAGATGGTTGTTTTCTGGTCCATACCAAGATCCAGACTCTCTTTGTGATATTGGTCTATAGAAATGGCAGTAGATATTTAGTGTTGTAGTGTACTGTTTTATTTTAGAATAAGTCTGATCAAACAAACCCCTAACAATAAGCATGAGGAGTAATAATATTAGTTCTAGCTCTACTAAAACCTCTAAAGATTTAGATCAAATGCCAACTGTAAACTACAGCCTACTTGTGGATTTACTATGTACCTGGTCTATGTGCCTTCCTTTGCTTCCACCGTCGTTTGTTTTTCCAGTATTCCTTCAAGAGACAGAATCCTGTTAAATGTGTGTGCGTTTGTGAACTATCCTTGTTTTGTACGGATGAGTAGGTGACAACAGTTTTTCCACCCTATCGGCTCTCCTGGAGTAACGTCAGCTGTGTAGACAGAGGCTTTTCCCAACAGCCTCTCCTCAAGGAAAACTCATGTTGTGTTTCCTGATTCACACTGAAATAGGCTAGCTGAGGAGGAGGAAATATGGGTCGCCATCGTAAAGCAATTATCTCCTTTAAATGTTTTAATGATTAATCGAGGGAGTTCAGCGAGAGGTTTTGATTTTCAATCTCATGTCCCTCACCGTTCACATAAAACGTGGTTTCCACAGTAACGGGTTTGATTATGGAAATTGGGGAGAATGAAGGCTATGATAATGTTCTGTCAGCTTGAGTTTATTTTTGAGCGAATGAAGTGTGTGATGTCACACACACACCACATCACACACTTCCTCCTTCTTTTGTTCCACCAAGGAGATGTTTATTTTGTCCTGACAGCTGCTCTCTAATGGGAGCGTGTCCCTTTGTATCTATTCATTCTGATGTTCATTGGTGTGTCAGTATGGTGTCATTCATGTGCCTTTCTCTCTTCTTCCCCTTCCTCCATCTCCCTACACACGGCACAAGATCTTTTAAATGGTTCACACAAAGAAACTCATCATACATGAATCTCTCCCTCATCCGTATAATGATGTTCGGCATACAATGGTCCAATAATGCTCTTGAAGTATCGTTCAGTCATTGGATTCATTAATTTGAAGCTTTGTCACCAAAGTAATTTTCCTCCTCCTCCCCAATTTCCTGATTTTGTGTCATCATGAGACTGATGTATATTATCATTATGTCTCTTCATGTATTTAAAGACCCCATGAAATGACTTAACATGTCATATCTTATGAAAGAAATGTGTATTTTTTTCAGTTAAGTTTTACGGACAAAAAGGTCCTTTGTGTACTCTCAGTAGTGTAGCTCCTCTTGAAGCATAGACTGTATGTAAAAACAAAATGTTTACAAAATGACCTTTGTAGGCTGAATCAAGAACAAATGACTCTTATGAACCAGTTCCTTTTAGTGAACCAAAAACATACAGTGCAACCAGTGGTGAATCCATGTGGCCACCTTGAACCTTTTGCAAAATCTGCATTGGGAAATTGGGAAATCTTTCGCCCTCATACGAAATTCCTGATCACATAGATTCCTATTGAATGGCTGGATTTTGCCAGCGAAAATTCCTAGAGCAATGGAAAATGTGACTGTACCTTAATGCTGTAAATTACAGATGGCAGAGTTTTCGATTATTTCAAACCAATTTTTAGCTATTTATCTTCAGTTTGTCATCTTTTTGAATTATTAATTAAAACAACCAACTCAGAAGAGTTTTTTATTTCTGGAATTTTGCCCCATGGTTGCACTGTATGTTTTTGATTCACAAAAACTCCCAATTTTGATGTCATTGGGTCTTAAAGGGTGGGGAAATTCAGCATGCAGTGAGGGAAATGTTGGTTAATGTGTGATGCAAAATCTGGCTAATTATATCTTATTTCGATCCCTAGGATTCCCTCCACCTCTCTTGAAACTGTGTCTCTTTCCCCCATTTCCAGTTTCCTCCTTTCTTCAATGAAGGCTGTCTTTCATTCGAGGATTAGGTTTGGCATGTCTGGAGCTATTAGTGTCTATACCGCTGATATGTTATAAAATGATGGATGCACCAAAATGGGGACCCAAGGCTACATACCACAGCTGACAAAAAAAAGTGATATTCTTTGATGTTCACTGTAATTTGGGCTTTCATTTGGCCTCAAACTGTAGCTCAGGTGCTCAGGTGCAGGGCCTCATCCCAGCCAACTGTTCTTCTCATTCTCCCAAGAGTCTTAGACCAATTCCTTTTGCATTGTGGAGTAGGGCTGTGCGATTTGGGTGAAAATATCAAATTGCGATTTTTTT
>NW_015787199.1:0-5469 GCF_001515625.1 Sinocyclocheilus rhinocerous | reverse complement strand
TGAGACATTATTACTGGATATTTGGTGCTTTGGAGTGTGGAGGAGGGGTGCGCCTGAGTGGGTTGTCATGACAACCACCTCTATATTTCTTTGATATGTAATTATGCTATATGGTGCCTACCACTCCCCATCCCCCCACCCAAGAAATTACATTTGTTTCTATATATGTGTGCATACATATGTGCTGCATTGTGATGGATATGTGCCTCAAGAGCCGTCAGTGTTTGTCATTTTACTTCTCTGCATGCAAAGAAATCCATGTGGATGATAATGGGGTGAAGATGGCGAAAGGTTAGCTATGGTGACAATATGAGGAGGACAAACGGGGTCCCAATGTCCCATCTATAACTTCTGAAGGCCTCAATCAAATGGTGCCAATTCCATTTTAAACACTTATACAGCAGCATTATCAATGTGAGATTTGAACTTGAGAGGTAGACCGTCTTTGAACATGGCCTTGAAACTAAAAATCCAAAACCAGATATGCACTCTTAAAAATAAAGGTTCCAAAACTGGGTTTTAACAGTGATGCCATATAGAAGAACGATTTTTGGTTACCTAAAGAACATTTCAGTGAAGAGTTCTTAGAAGAACCACTTTTTTCTTGGCGTAAAGAACATTTTAAAAATCTAAAGAACCTTTTTCCACTATAGATAACCTTTTGTGTAATGGAAATGTTCCATGGATGTTAAAGATTCTTCATTGAACCATCAGTGCCAATGAAGAACCTATGTTTTTAAGAGTGTATTATCTGCCATTTGGGCTCATTTTTGGACCCCAAACCAAAGTTAGTTGCATGCGGGCAGAACAGTTGCATGCTAAAATGCCATTGGCCTGAAGAGCACTAACTTTAAGTTTGGATCATATATGGCGTTTTATACGCTCACAAATGTCTACTGTAAATACAGAACTGTAATAAGGAAGCAGGCTGGCGAGGAGTTGCTAATCGACTTTTTTCCTCTCTCTCTCTCTCTTCCGGCTCAGTTCCCGTTCATCCTTTTTTCGGAGTTATGGTTATTGTGGGATGTCAGTGACTATGTTTATTATTATGGGATGTTAACTGGGGTGGGAGGGGGTGGCTGTCTCCATGGCAACTGTTGCTAAGGGCACGGTGGAATGGGGAAGAGAGGGTCTGTCTTTGGTTGTTGGGGGGGGTTATTATGGTCTGTATGTTGCAAGGTAACTATGCGGTGGGGGGAAGGGTGAATGTCTGTATGTATGTGTATGTGTGAATATGGGGAGGGAGATTATTATGGGATGTCTGGCCCCTGATCTCTTTGTGTCTATGCAAAGGGTGTAAGTGGCAGAAAGAGAAACTGCGACGTTGTGTGCATCCTACAGCTGGGAAAAACATAGGCTGGATCCACTTTCCCTACATATTCATTAGAAACAGGGATATTACAAATTGATTTTAAGTGTTGATGAAAAGGAGCCTATACAACGTGGGGACATCTTAGATTGAATTAGCTGTTTGTTTGAAAAAGGGAACAGGTCAAGTTGTGTGAGTACACTTTCTAACATTGTATTACATTTATTCTAATTATGTTTTTATTTATGACATCTTTTAATGCATGTAGAATGAAAGGAATCTTAAAAGTTATGGAGACTTTGCAGGTTAGCATCCCTAGCCTGCTTAGCTAATGCCTCACTCACATCATGCCCCATTTGCCTATTAAATCTCCATAACTTGTTTCAGCCGCGTATTTTAAAAGTTTAAGCATGCCTTTTTTTCAGTTGCATTAAACCAAATGATATTTGTTCACTATTGTTAGATATATTTGCACGCTTCTCGGATTTTGTTTCCTTGGCATGGAGTGACCACTATGATCAGCATGCTACCGTGACTATTAACTTCCGTTTGTATTGTTCTTTTATTTTCTGTCTCCCCCGGCTTCAGGAAAGCACCAGAGGAGGCGAAATCGGCATACAAGTGTTCACAATCCTCTCTAGCTGGTGTAATCAACAATATGTCCGGCAGTGGGGACGACAGAAACGATTTTGAACATCGTTCTATGATGCAAGGTAAAATATTTACGTTTACTGATGCGGGTCAACTCCACTAGATTAGTCGCTGTTGTTTACTGTGTATGTGAATGAAATGTAAATACACGAAATGTTTAAACGGATTATTCATGACGTATTTTATGTTCTCAGTTGGACTTTATTGGTGCGAAACTTAATTTATTCGACGAAGCAGTGGCTAGTCGGCTAACGAAACAACAAGCGCGGTTGATTCGAGATGTTTCCTTTCTTATAAAACATAGTAAACCAGAATTGTCGTCTTTATGAGTAATTCATCTTATATATTTGGATACCTTTGCATTTTATCACCCCCTTGATGGTTTTTAGTCAGCGCTTTGTTTTGCCGGTTTTTTACGCGGCTAACCGTCGACTTACCTGCTATTTTTTTACCGTCACACTCAAATAATATGTCTTCATATTAGTCAAACATGGCACAAAACGTAAATTTAAGCAAATTTGGGAGCTTATTGAGCAGTACTGATGGTTTTATAGTAACATTAGATGTGTTATGATGTTGTTGTACCGGCATCGGTGCTTAGCGGCCTACCGGTAACAGTCGCGTGAGAGTTTGACGCGTGAGGTTTTTCTGTGTCCTCGCGCTCTGGCTGTTCGCGCGCTGTCGGCCTGTAGCTTTCAAGCTCGAAAATGCTATTTTGCGTGTGAAATAACTATAAACGTTGATTTTACGTTTAATATTTTGATTGTGCACTTCAGCGTGTGCAGGAATCGGATGTGACGCCAGTTTTTTCAGGGAAATGGTTAAAGGGGGGCTTTGCCCGGGCATTCAGAGTGCTGAATGGAGCAAAATACTCGGTGTATTTATGCCTTGCTTTCTGTCTTACATGATTAGTAAGATTTATTTTAACCACTTCAGGAAGGAAATTATGATTTCATATGTGTTGTGTGTGTGCTTAATTTAGTATCTATGGTGCAGTTAGTCAACTCAAAGAGGCTTCTATATTAATATACTGTGGTACCTGGAGAAAAGCCAGTATATTGTTTTTCATAATGAAATTCGAGGCAAGTCCATTAAGATCTTATCAGATTACTGTCATCCATGGGAAAATTTAGTCAAGGACTGACAGAGGAATAATAATAACAACAGTGCAGTGTCACTTCCCTAAACAGACAGTAAAATCAGTGCCATATGCAGCTGTTAGAAGTGACACAAAATTACATGTCCTTAAGTTCAGTGTTTGCAATCCTGTTACCAACAATATTGTATCTGGTTATAATGCTCAGGTCACTTGTATCAGTGATTTTTCTTCGGCCATTTAATACTTCCTGTATCACAGTGAGATCACAGTCTAATTGACATCACTTCTCACTGTATAGCGCACAGGATGATTTTTAACCGACCCAGATCAAATGACTAAAATAGATTTGTAGATGACTAATCTATTGCTGTCCTATTATTAGATTAAATGTAAATGTCAACGCACTGTGTTGATGATTGATTGGATTAATCAGAGCAGCTCTTTTTCTAATTACAGGGTTAGCATGCTCATGAATTTTATTTTATTTTTAATTCATTTATTTTACTTTTAAAATGGTAATTTCCTGGTCTGACAATGAGGAAAATCAGTAGAAATTTCATAGTGAATATACAGAATATATGGACTAGATCTTCACATAAAAATGCAGGCTTAATGTTTGAGTTTACAATATTAAAACAAGTAGGTAGGCCTATTTCTCAGTGCAATTATTTTTATTAATATTTATAGAATAATTCTTATCCGAATGACTGGGATAGAATAATGTATCAAGGGAAAAATAATTACACTTTAAATAATTGAAATAAATTAAATAATAAATTTAAAAAAATAGTTTTTCATTTATTGAAATCAAAATCATTTATTAAATGATTTGTGTTTGTTCCACAGACGAGGATGACCTGGACGAGGAGTTGTCAGAAAATGATGCCCCAAAGGTGAAAAAGAAGAAGAAAGCCAAAAAAAGTAGCCGCGAGAGCAAAGGCAGCAAGAGGAATCGCTCCCGGAGAGAGGTAATGGCCTTTTCTGTGAGTGTGTGTGTGTGGATATTGTTTGTGTGTGATATCCTTGGAGAATGCAATATTCACTGTCCTTATGTTATGGATTAGAAACCTCCCCCACAGTGTCTTAATGAGAAACAGAGCAATTTAGCTGGCGCCGCAAATGGGATAACATGTCCTAATGACTGTTAATATCAAAGGTACATAATTCAATTTTTTTAGCCACTGAATCCAGATCCGACTGCTTCATTAATAATATCTGCTGTTGTGTTCAAAAGACTAAGTGCTTTTGTTGTAACATGTAGTCATGTAGTCTACTATCCAAATTTCAACATTTCATTTGTGCTGCAAAATCTGATTCTTGACTAACTGGTCAAGTGATCCCTTTATTTATTTATTTTAAATATTGAACATAGTATAAACTAGTCAGGTTTTAATCTTATAATACAAGCTGAGTCATTTAATGTAAAGATTGCAAGCTGGTTTTTGTAACGTCATAAGTGGTTGTTAAAAGGACTTTGTATGAATGCGAGCTCATGCACAAGTTGGATGGGATTTTTGCCTGCTTGTGAGCTGAGACGGTGATACTACTGTCATAATGGACAATAATAGTTAATGCTAGAGTAATGCAGGAAGCCTAAAATGATTACTAGGTTTTTTTTTAAGTTTTGCGTTTATCATGACTGCTTTGCCATTGATTTTTAATTTTAAAAACTATGTAAAAAAAAATGTATGATTGGCTGCTGGTTAATGAAATGAATACATTCTTCAAATAAAAAATTGCAATAAATCATCTAACAACAAATTGATTTATTTCCTCTATTTTTATGTTTTTGGGTAGTTGATATTTCCTGCAGGATTAAATTTAAAACTATTTTAATTAAACATTTAGCTAATTATTTTACAGTTATGCCTGCTGATTTTATGGCTATATATGTTAGTGGTTATGTACATTTAGATATTTGTATATTTAAAAATTAACTCTCCTTCAAAATTGTTTTAAAAGAAGGAAAAAGTGTTAACAAATGGTGATCTGCTATGAGTTAGTAAGATTTTTAAATCTTTCTGATGGAAAGTCTTTTATGCTCACCATGGCTACATTTATTTGATAAGAATAATAATTTGTGTTGCTTTGATATTTTTGTAGATACTGTTTTTTTTTTTTCCAGGATTCTTTGAATAGAAATTTCAAATGAATAGCCTTTATGTAAAAATAAAAAAGCTTTGTAACATTATAAATGTCTTTAGTGTCACTTTTGATTAATTAAATGCTTTAAAAATCTTACGAAGTTCAAACCTTTGAATAGTATAATACATTAATATAAACCTTATCCTAAGATCCTGTTTTGGACAATGGACTAGTGATTTTACCAGCATCCAAAACTGATCAAAAGTATGTCCTGTGTGTTCTCCAGGATATCGGCATCAGTTCTCCGGAGCCAGTGGAAGGCCCT